>NW_007730726.1:32791-33924 GCF_000696425.1 Galeopterus variegatus
CAAAAGGAGGCTTATAAATTAACATTTGGCACACCCTTAACCATACTCTCGCCTCGCCATCTAAAAGACCTCCTTACCTACAAGGCTCTACACTCCCTTCCCCCATCCAGGCTTTTAGGCTTACTTTCCTCTTTCCTAGAAAATCCTGATATTACCTTTCTTCCATGCTCACCTCTAAATCCTGCTACCCTTCTCCCTATTCCTTATCCGCCCAACACCCCAATTCATAACTTTTTAGAAGCCCTCCAAAATTTCATTCCTTGTCACTCCTCCATCTCCGAGGGCCCTCTGCCTTCTGCCTGAGGCTGATTACACCTGGTTCACGGATGGGTCCTCGTTCAGGAGTGGATCCAAACATTATGCAGGCTATGCCGTGGTCTCTTTAAACTCAATTGTAGAAGCTCAGCCATTACCATCCGGTACCACTAACCAACAAGCTGAACTCATTGCAGCCACTCGGGCCTGTATACTGGCAGAAGGAAAATCCCTTAACTTATAAACAGATTCCAAATACGTTTTCCACATACTTATATCCCATGCAGCAATCTGGAAGGAAAGAGGATTGCTCAACACCAAAGGCAATGCTATAACCAATTCTGCCTTAATAAACAAACTCCTTGAAGCCTCTCGGCTACCCAAGCAGTCAGGAGTCTCCCATTGCAAAGCACATCAAAAGGACAACTCACCCGTAACACAGGGAAATACTAAAGCAGACCAGACAGCCCGAATGGCTGCTGCTGCAGGTCCTCTCACTCCAGACGTCACGCTCTTCCCCCTCCTGCCAGGTGCTTCAGACAACCCCGCTCCAACACCAGATGATAAATCTTCTCGTTTCCACCTTCTTCATGATTTATTCCACTCAAACCCTCGAAGTTTAACGCTCTTTCTCCAAACCTTTTTTCCTCTAACTCCAGCCGATAAAACTCTCTTACGGAAAATCTCTCACAACTGCTCCATCTGTCAGCGTACCAACCCTAATACACCCTTAAAGGCCAAACCATATCCCTCACATCAAGCTAGGGGTAATATCCCTGCAGCAGACTGGCAGATCGATTTTACCCACATGCCTCCTGTCAGCAATATCTCCTAGTGATGGTAGATACCTTTTCTGGGTGGATAGAGGCCTTCCCCAC
>NW_007730726.1:37884-41668 GCF_000696425.1 Galeopterus variegatus
CTCCTGGCCACCAAGGATCCTACCTGCTCTTCATCGGATCGGCTAACCCACTGTTAAATGGATCTACATTGCCAATGTCCCCTGTTCCTGGAAGTTTTGGCTGTGGATGCCTGGATGCTCTCCCCCACAGCCTCCTACACACACTGGACTCAACAAATAACTGACCTGTGGCTTCAGGGAACATTTTTAGAGTTCTCCCCCCTCGAAATCACTGTATATTCTGTTTTTCTCTGGGGCCTAATAAAGGGTCTCTTATTTCCTCCCAATTCCTCTTCCCCTACCATGCCCCCGTCCAGCAGGAAGTAGCTCGAAGAGTACGACGACCCATTCCCACAACAGAGGAAAAAGGGAGGAATGTAAGGATACCGTGGGCACTCAAGCGGAGGGGGAGGGAGAAGGCACTCCCTGGCAATATGGCGCCCTTCCAGGTTCTTCTCCACAGTAAAAGCCTACCGGCGCCAAACCTCAACCAGTCACAGGTGAAGGCTCACCCCCCGCCCAGCCCCGTCCAATCAGCTATCGCCCCATCCACCCCTTATCCAAACCCAGAATGCAGCTCCCTATAAATATACGCGCAGTCCCTGAATAAAGTGAACTTCTCTGGTTAACTGTCAGCCCGGGTCTCACGTGTTTCCTTCATCTGTGCGCCCTTTCAACAGTCATAAAATTTGCTAGTCTGCTACAGAATGCTGTCATATGACAGTCCACAATTGTCTACTTCCTAGTTTTCTCTGTAAAAGAGAGATTACTAATGGCTAAAAATTATAATCAATATATGTAAATAAAGCTACCAAAAAATAATAAACAACTCTGTTATAAATAGTAAGCAAGGAAAGGAGAATGTGTGTTTGAAAAGGAAAGTTATGAGGTGTGAAGGACATGTTTTTGTTAAGAAAAAAATAATAATTTTGTCCTAAAGTTCTAGAAAGAGGAAAAATATAGGACAAAACCCAAATGGATACAGATAGTTGTAGAAGATTTCCAGAAAAAGAATTTTATGTGTAGCCAAGCTGGTAAAATTAAATGGATTTATAAGTTTTTTCTTTTTTTTTAATGAGCTTTAATATCAAAAGTACACTGATGCAAAACTAGAATTTATTTTTCGGTTAAAAGGACAAAGTTTTCTTGGAGTATTTGTCTTGCTCTTAATAAGAGATTATAAAAGGTTTTAAAATTTTTTATTTTTTTACCTTTTAAGTAATCTGCTTGAGAAACCAAGATTTTATGTTTTATCAGAATAACTTCCTGTGCTTTATCTTAATACCTTTATCATGTCATTGATTTCTTAAGAGAATGAAGACTTCTCACCTTTAAAAGAGCTAAGGTTTTTGTTTGTTTGTTTGTTTTGGCATCTGGCTGGTGTGAGCTAAGGTTTTTTTGTTTTTTTTTCCTTTTTGTCTTTTTTCGTGTCCGGCAACGGATCGCAACCCTCAGTGTCGCGCCCGTACCGGACCGGGACTGGCAACAGGATCGCAACCCTCGGTGTTGCGCCTGCACCTCGCTCAGCCAGTGAGCGGGAACCGGTCTGTATGTGGGATCCGAACCCTCGGCGGGAGCGCCACCACGCTCCCAAGTGGCGCACTGCAGCAGTGCGCCACCTAGCTAAGGTTTTTTTAAAAAATGTTTTTGACAATTTTGCCTTCCCAAAGTAAACCCTAAATGAAATCTTCTTATTTTTGAACTGACCTTGAGATTTCCCAGAGGGCCCTGGGAAATCTCAAAGAACTTGTTTCTTCACCTTGTAAAAAGAAATGTTAAAAAATAATTTGGTTTATTTGATAGGTTGAATTGAATGGAAAATGTTGCACTCTCTTTGTCCTCACATGGATTTGTCACCTCTCTCCCCTGGGTGATGGAGACACAAAGGATTACTCAAAGTCCATTTCTTCTGAGCAGTGAGACACCCCGAAGAGGTTAACTTCCTGGAACCCTCAAGAGAGAGGCATTCCTCCTCGGGAATTAACCCGGGACTGGGGTTCTATCTCAGTATTTATTCTCCAGGCCATAAAGTTACAGAAAAGGAACATAGATGGAGTTATGGCTAAGTATAGTTTAACAACAGAAGGTGGTAACATCAGTGAAATAACAAAGTGACATTCCATAATGCAATTTGCAAAAGGTTAAGTCGATCCACCAACAAAAGCTTGTTCTTAGCAAATACTGTCTTTTCCTACAGGAGTTTCCTCAGTATTTTTACATAACAATAAAGTAACTTTCTAAACATATCAATCAGTAGGTTAACCTGCTCCAAGGACATCTGTCCTTGAGCCAACAATTTTGCTGTGTTACAATTCTTTATCCACACCAGAGACTTTAGCCTGGGGAAATTTTCCTGTCTTTTGCAAGCTTAACATTTCTATACGTAATTTTAAAAAGTTAGGTTATACCTGAAACTACAGGGTTTTGGAAACTAGGCCCTGTGAGATACATTTGCTTTATAAATGTTAGTATACTCCACAGAAAAGTCACTGTCAAATAAAAAGGGATGTTTAACCTTCCCTAGGTTATATTTGTTAAGTAAATGCTATTAGTATAAGTATTCAAAAATTGTACAAAACTCATAGAAATTTGTCAATACCCTTGCTGCCCATGATATATCCAGTATAATGTTATCGGTCATAATTCGTTATTTTAAATATTGTACGATAATAAAAAAACCTGCTGCCCATGATATATCCAGTATAATGTTATCGGTCATAATTCGTTATTTTAAATATTGTATGATAATAAAAATTCCCTTGTCAAATGAATTCTTGTCAGATATTTAACCACAGCCATTAAAAACACTCTGTTATTCATGGATAGTTTTTGTTTTATTCTGATTCTTACTTGAAAGTATTTGCCACCAGCTGCCGGGCAGAATGCTTCCTGATGGCATTGCTTGAATAACTTCTAGACCTGTATTAGTCAGGGCTCTCCACTGAGACAGAAATAATAGCAGGGAGAGGCAGACTAGGAGGGGGAGGGAGAGAGATGGGTGAGAGGGGATTTATTATGGGAATTGGCTCACTTGACTGTGGTGTCGACTAAGTCCCATGATAGGCCATCTGTCAAGGAACTTTTTAATTTGAAAAATATAGAAATGGACAAAATAGAAAACAAATTTTATTTTTAAAATTTTTATTGAATCAAGATTATACATATTTTGGGGGTTCTACATTGAGATATGTTGATCAAATCAGTATTACTAGTATATATATTGTTACAAATCATACTTATTCTTTATGGCCCTTGTCCAATTTCTCCCTATTCCCCTCTCCCAATCCCCTCCCACCTCTTATAACCCTAGATTTCTTCTCTCCTTCTGAAAGAGTAATGGTTACTCTGTTGATTTATTGCCTAGGTGGTCTGTCCAATGCTGAGAGATGTGATCAGATTCCCCAATACTATTGTAGAGCAGATGCTTCTTCTGTCACTCTGGAATGGGCTTTGTGGAGAGAGACATCCTCTTCTTTTCTTTCATGTCTGCTGGTGACTCTCCTTGTGTCAATGCACTCCAGTGACTGGAGGACCATCTGCATGGTGGTTGTGGCATTTAGCCACTTTTGTGGCAGCCATGGTTATTGTGGTGGCTGTGGTGGGCCACCCACATGGAGATGTTTTTGGCATGCTCCTTGATGCTGGCATGTTGTGCCTGATTGTGAGAGGGGGGTCAAGTCCCTGGCTCCATGCCTTGGGTCCCTGGACAGACCTGAGGTGCTCGCGGTGTATCTGAGCTGGAACTAATTTGTTGTCCTTTGCTTACTTCTTTTTTTTTTTTTTTTTTTTTTTTTTTTTTTTTTTT
>NW_007730726.1:42629-46901 GCF_000696425.1 Galeopterus variegatus
TGTGGGACCCGAACCCTCGGGCGGGAGCGCCGCCACGCTTCCCAAGCGGCGCACTATCCAGTGCGCCACCGGGCCAGCCCATCCTTTGCTTACTTCTAAAGTGGGCGAACTTCCTGTTGGGACCAGTACTTGAGCTGTGTGGTTGAGCTATATTGCTGCTTTGCTGCTGCTTCCCTAGGGAGGACTTTTTGTGCAGCACAGGTTATAACGGTTGACTTTATAGGTACTTCCAGCTCTCCAGAGACTCGGTGCATCTGGGTCATGTAGTTACTCTGATGTGGGCCTGAGTCTTTTCATCAAACTGCTCCCCATGCAATTCTATATTCCTGACCAGTCTCCTCTGAGTGGCCCTTCGCTGACTGGGGGTGGGTGGGGGGGGCAGATCAGCTGTCCTTGCTGTGCCCCAGTGTTCTCCCAGTGGGTCTATCTCCCTTAATGCCCATGCTACAAACACTTCCTGTGGGATGGGCCATGCTCCAGTCCCTGGCACTGACTCACTGGCCTCTGAGTGGCTCCATTTTTTCAGTTGTTGTGGCTCCTTGCTCCTATGTGGGTCCATGAGAACCCTATTAGTAGTCTTGCTGGCCTGGTGGCCACAAAGGCCCTCTTCTCCCCTGCCGCCTCCAAGCAACTCCATCTGAAGGGCACAGCTGTGGCTTTTACTGGCGCCTGCTCTGTGAGCTCAGCAGCTCCAGCCTTAAAGTGGCTAAAGCACAAAATGGTCAGAGCTGTTTTTTCTTTCTCTCATTGTGGCTTCTCCTGCCTTCATGCACTTATGAAGGTTGATCTTTAAGGCCATATTGATCTTAAAGTTTACTGATTACCTCAACTCTCCAGATGGTATTAATGATCATTCCCTTGATATTAATAAAAACCATCTGTACGAGAGTGTGGCAGTTTCTGCAAGGGTCTCATGTTAACTTGCTGGATGTGACCACTATGATTTGGGAGCTCAGATTCTGTTGGATACATCTGCCCTTCATGGTGCACAGATATTTGAGGAATGAGTACTGTGACAAGACATGACCGGCTTCATTGGAATAACATGATTTCAGAGTTGGAGAGGATTGGAAGTACAACTCTCTTCCCTCTTCAGATCCGGCCTCTGCCTAACCACCTCCAGGGATGAGGAACCCACCATCATTTTGAAGGTTTGGTTGCTAGAAAGTTCTATATGGTACCCCAAACCCCACTCTCACTTAAAATTAATTTTGCCAGAGCAAAAGCTAAATTGAGCCTTATGCATTTTAAATTCAGAAAGGGATGACACAATCTTTATTAAGTAAAAAGTTAGAATTTCTGCAGCAGTGAATTTTCAGGGGCCAAATTAGGCAATAAGGGCAATTCATTCTAAAATTAGTAGCTTCCTCCAACTGAGGGCTCAGTAAATGATTCTTTAGCCATGACTTTCTGGATCCAGAAATGAATTCAGGCATGTAAGGATTGTATTTTTATGACACTGGATTTTGTAAAGTATGCTTCTTATGAACTTTAACAATAGCATGACTTAATTGTATAAAATTCATAGATGAGCAAATAAATGAACTACATCAAATTCACAGAACTCAGGAATTCTCAGAATTCCAGAAATGTGTGCAGCTCCCATAACAGTCATGTTATTTGCTTCTCTCTCCTACCCACCCGCTTTCCTTCTTATTTGCATCAGGCATTTAGATTGCTGGCCTTTTACCTCCTTCAATCACAGGTAACCTAACCTGCTGTGCTTTTGCACAAAAGAACGTTAAAGATGTTTAAAATATTCTAGAATTTCCCTTTTTGATTTAGTAAGCCTGGCCTTCTTCCAGATTGTCCTGGATTTGCAGGGGTTTACAGTTTAACTTACAAAGACTATTTCGAATGCACCAAGGAGTGGATGAGCTTGACTGAGAGGAAGCCAGCAGTCTGGGTATAAGCGCTGTGCTTCCTTTGCTTTAGCAAAGGCGGCAGATGTTATTTGTCCACATGTTCTGAGTCGGTTTTCCGTGTTTTATTTGTAGGTCTTTGAATGGACTGTGTTTGGATCCTGGCTTTGTTTTGTAACCTCTGTTTTATGGTTTTTGACTTTTATCAGTGTTTGTGCTTGCAGCATGTTTATTTTGACAGCACCCCTGGGCCACACATTCATTACTGTTTGTAGTATATACTATAACCAGTACCAAGCCCAGATGTTTGCAATTCCTAAAGCTTTCCTAGCCCAGGAGGCCAAGCCTATTTGACCTTGTTGGAAAAGGTGTATATACACATTTTTAACATTCTTAAATATTTGCATGAAGGAGGAGTTCTTCAATTTAATTTCTATTGGGTGGAGTAATCTTTAGTAGGCATCCTGTGCTTTTGACTTTATAATGAGTTCAGAGGTCATTGGGGGAGTGGGAATATGTGTGTTTGTGAGAGAGAGAGGAAGATTTTATCTCTTGATTGTTCTGACTTACTGAGAACATAAGGTGGGGATTGGTGGGGTTGTTGCCACATTGTCTTGGTTTCAAGGTGACTAGTTGATGTTTAATATTGGGCTTATCTTGCTCAGCTCTGTGACCCCTTCCCAGAGCCTGACTACAACTGTCCATGTGTACCCAGTGCCTGAGTTCCTGGGGGCCATCCCTTTCCAATCCTTGGTCACAGCCCTTGGTCTGTTCTCAGGGATCCTGGCAGGCCTCTTCCAACTCTTAGCCCCTTCTTTTCAAATGTGTTGCTGCCAGTCACTTCTGGAAAACCCAAAATGTACACTTGATTTTTTTAGAGTACTAAAATTACAAAGCTTACAAAGAGTTTACAGAAGAGTTAAAAAGAAGCTTGGATTCTTTTTAAAACGTATTTTTAAATAACTCAAGTAATACATGTACATATACAAACATTTGGTGTGAAAACATAAGCGATATAAAAGTGTACTGAGTAAAAAGTTTCTCTTAAGTTATTTTGATGGGCAGGAGGGTATGCACATTAAAATTTTGATAGATACTAACAAGCTGTCTACCAAAAGCTTGTACCATTTCCACTGCTATAAGAGTATATGAAGGCTTTCCAACACCCTTCCCGCCACTGAGTGCTCGCCTTTATAAATGTTTACCACTGATAGGTGGGGGGAAAAAAAAGTTACCTCATGTTAATATGAATTTCCCCATTACAATGCAGTTGTAATCTTTTCCCATTTTATCACCTGGCTTCTTTCTGACACGGGAACTAAAAGTTATTTTGTCCTTTGGAATGTGTGGGGCAGCTCTCTTGCTCCTGACTTTTGGTGAGGGTCAAGATGGGTCCCTGATGCTGACAAATTCATTCTGAAAAATACTCTTGTGGCAAGCGGGGAGCCCCTGGCCTCCATATAGGTGTAAGGCAGGAGTCCACTGCGTCCTCCCCTGAGAGGTATGAACGTAACCTACTTTCACTAAAAAAAGTAACAACTATGTACAGTCAATAACTTATACCACTCTATTCAAGTGCCTAAAAACTACACTTGTGCGGCACATCTTACTTCTTTGGTCAATGGTAAAGAAACCTTTAAAATCATCACACATGATCTCCATGGATGTGGCCAAATCAGCATTTCAAGCACCTGCTGCTATTCTGCTGCTTCCCTAAGCTCTGCCAGGTCTACCTGCCCTTGCCCACCTGCCCCTTCTCTTGGACCTAGACTCTTAACTTGGACACTTACAACTCTCCCTCCTTTTCCTCTTGTTTGGACACCATCCATCTAATTAGGCCCAGCCCAGGCCACAAATAAAGCACCTAGTGAACTGACCACACTAGTTAGGCCAATCCTACCTGTTTTTTATTCCTGTACAGAGTCTACCCTACCACTTGCATGGCCCCCCTTTCTCCGCTATGCTGCTTTCCCAAATACTTTGTACACCCCTTCAGGGTCAGAGCTCAAACTTCTCTCTGCACAACGCCAACTGCAAAGATAATCCTCTAACCACCTCCAGCCCACACATGGTTGGGGGACATGAATCCCGGGGCTCCTTGCCTCCTTCCTGGCACAAGGGTCAGCCTACGGTGACCTCTGGGCCTCCTCCCAGACCCGACCTCAGTCCTGCCAGGCAGACACTGGCTCCTCCCACGCACGGACGTAAGTGTCTGCCCAGAACTAGTTATTACTGCGGGGCGCGCAGACCCCTGTGGGCGCGGCCGCCGGGCTCGCCTTCCTCTCCTAGAAAGCCCGGACGTCCAGGCGGAATGTTCTAAAGTGCCGGGGTGGGGACGCCGCTCCACCCAACTACGACCCCCGCTTTCTACCCCACGGGTCCCATCCTCCTAGTCTCCCTCACCCCTCCG
>NW_007730726.1:47869-48797 GCF_000696425.1 Galeopterus variegatus
GGCCACCGCCAGCCCTAGCTGCTGCCCCGGCGCAGGTTAGGGGGTCGCGTAGGTAGGGGGGCGCGAAAGTGAGACCCAAGCCGGGCGGGTGGAGGATGCTGGTAGATGGGGGGCGAGCAGGTGAGGCCGCGGCGCACAGGTGGAGGGTGCGGAGAGGTAGGCGGTTGTAGTTTGGGTGCGCAGGTGAGGCCAGGACCGCTGGGGTGGGGGGTGGGGGGCGCGACCGATTAGAATCCCGAGGGCAGAGTCGGAGAACTTGACCGGGGCCCGGTTGTCGCTGTCGTCGGTGTTGACCCCCATCCCTCGTTAATAGAGTAGCCGGCGCCCTCGCCGGCGGCGGGGCTCCAGAGCACCCCCCGCAAGCTCGTCTGTTAACTCGGGGTGCAGTACCCGGAGAGCTGTCGGTCACCGGGGGGAACGCAGCGGAGCGCGCACCTCCGAAGCCCTTTCTCCACGTTAGCGGTGCCCTTCACATTCCTGCCAAGGTGCACATTGTTAGGGCTGGAGACTGCCTGGGATGCGGGAGAGTGCACCTCCACGCCAGGTGTTCCAAGTCCAGTGGAAATGACTGACAAACCCGGAATCATCCTACCCTGTAGTGCGCATACCCTGCAGTGGCTGTTCGCTGAGACTTAAAAGCTTTTGATGACCACAGCAAAATGTTAAGTTGGCTAAATATTTGTTTGCATAACAAGTGTTTCCTTTTCTTAAACCTTTGATTTTTCTGGAGCAAGAAGGCGGAAGTCCTTTATACAGAGAATTGAAAGGCATTGGCTTGGCCAGTGTGGAGATATGTTTGGAATGTCTAGAATTTTTTAATTAAAAAGGATTCCAGGTGGATCCGTATGCATTACATATGCTACCCTCCTCCACCCTTTTCATGTGCAGTAAAATTTAGGTCAGAAATCCAGCATTCTTTTTTTTTTTT
>NW_007730726.1:49577-52271 GCF_000696425.1 Galeopterus variegatus
TTTTTTTTTTTTAAATTTAGGATCATAAATTTTTGTGTTAAATGTTTGGAAACTTTCTCTTGATGTTGTTAAAGCTGTTATGGAAGCTGATGATAATCTATATCTTTCTTCTGAGGACTTGGAACTAGTTTCTGAGATTGTTTCTACCTCAATTGGAGCAAAATGACTTCTGTTAGGGACTGAAGTTGTTTCATCTTTATAGACATTTCTTGTGGGATTTAAATGCCATTCCCAACTCAGAGGAAATTGGGGTTGATTATCTTAAGCATTTAAATATGGTTGCTATCTGAACTTGTCTTTGAGAAATCACTTCTTGACAATATTAATGCTTACATACCTTTTATTTTTTGTCTCAAAATTTTATGGTTAGTCTAAACAGCAACCGTCTTAAATGATGTAAATTTATATGTGGTTACAGAATTAACTGAAGAAGCTGCAAATAACTAATGTTGGTCAAAGATGAGCAATATTATCGTTTCTGGATGGACTCTTGAAAATTTAAATTGAGCCTTCCTATATTCTCCCATTTCTCCTAATGAATCCTAAAACCGTTTTTTTTTCCTCTTTAATTTTTATTTTGAAAACTTTCTAACGTGCGGTGAAGTAGGAAAAATGAGATTGAGCACCCACACATCCTCCACCTAGTTACAATTATTGGTAACATATTTGTTAACGCTCTTTTTCTGATCTTCTCTTTACAAAATTGTCTCTTTCTGTGTGTGGGTTTTTTATTTTTTTTAATTTATTTTAATAGACTTTATTTTTCAGGTATTGTGTTAGGTTCACAGCAAATCTGAGGGGAAAGTACAGCAAGTTCCCATATGCCCCTGCCTCTCCCCCCAAACAAGGACAGCCTCCCCCACTATCAACATCCCCAGAGTGGTGTGTTTGTTATAATTGATGAGCCTACAGCGACACATCATTATCACCCAAAGTGCATAGTTTATATTAGGGATCACTGTTGATGATCTGTGTTCTGTAGGTTTTCACAAATGTATAAGAACATGTATTCCTAATTATGTATCATGCAGAGTAGTTTCACTGCCCTAAAAATGTTCTGTGCTCCCCTATTTATCCCTTTTGTTCTCCCCTTCTGCAAACACTAATCTTTTTATTGCCTCTATAGTTTTGCCTTTTCCAGAATGTCATATGGTTGGAATCATATGTAGCCTTTTCAGATTGGCTTCTTCTGCTTAGTAATATGCATTTAAATTTCCTCCATGTCTTTTCATAGCTTGATAGCTCATTTTCTTTTTAGCAGTTAATAGTAATGTTCTGTTGTCTAGATGTACCACAATTTGTTTATCCATTCACCTACTGGTTGCTTCCAAGGTTTGGCAATTATGAATAAAGCTGCTGTAAACATACGTACATATTTTCACCTCATTTGGGTATATACTAAGGACTGTGATTGCTGGATTGAATGGTAAGAATATGTTTAATTTTCTAAGAAATTGCCAAACTGTCTTCCAAGGTGGTTGTACTATTTTGCATTCCCACCAGCAATGAATGAGAGTTCCTGTTGCTCCACATCCTCACCAGCATTTGTTGTTAGTGTTCTGGATTTTGGCCATTCTGATAGATGTGTAGAGATATGTCACTGTTGTTTTAATTAGCATTTCCCTAATGACTTATGATGTGGGGTATCTTTTCATATGTTTACTTGCCATCTGCATATCTTCTTTGGTCTGTCCACGTCTTTTGCCCCATCTTTTAATCAGGTTATTTGTTTTCTTATTACTGAGTTTTAAGAATTCTTTGTACATTTTGGATAACAGTCTTTTATCAGATATGCCTTTTGCAAATACTTCTAGTCTGTGACTTGTCTTCTCATTGTCTTGACAGTGTCTTTCAAAGAGCAGAAGCTTTTAATTTTAATAAAGTCTAAATTATTTCTTTCATGGATCGTGCCTTTGGTTAAGTCATCGTCATAGCCAGGGTCATCTAGATTTTTTCCTACGTTATCTTCTAGTAGTTTTGACTGTGGTTTTTATGTAACTTTGTTAAGGGTATCTATAGTTTAATGTGTTGAAAAAACTTTGCTATAGAAAAATAGAGAAGATTTTTGTTAATTGTGACAGATTAGTCATACTCTTTTAGTTAATTTCTTCAGGAGGATTGATCATTATTCCAAAGCTAACTTCTCTTAGAATTAAATTTTAAAATTTATGACAAGTCTACCATAAAGCTTCTGCCTACAAATTTTTATTTTAAAGTTGAGAGAAGTAGGAATTAATTAATATGAGTAGGACTTAATCTGTTAAATTCACTGTCATAAAAAGTTCACAGTTCTGTTTCATTTTTAATTTTTCAGCCTCCCCCCTCCGCCTGAAAAAGTCAGTTTGATATTGAGCATGCCGATCGAGAGTACATTTTGCCTGGTTCTAGAAAGGTATTCAGTTTGCATTGGTATTCATTGTGTTGACTTCCTCGAAAATTAGGTCACATAGCTATAAACTGTGTTCTCTTTTTTAAAAAAGAAAAAAAATAGCTTAATGTTAACTTCTAATAAATTTGAAAAGTGAGGCGTTCAAAATTATTATTTGGATTTAAGGGACACTTAACTCTTACTAAAATAGTTTTAACATTGTAGAGAATAAATTTCCCTGAGTTTTTCTTTAGGCTGTTTGGCCTTTTTTTTGGTCATAAATACACATTTGTATTAAAATATAACAGTGAGGTTTATAAGTAGAA
>NW_007730726.1:52541-54110 GCF_000696425.1 Galeopterus variegatus
ATGCCGATCGAGAGTACATTTTGCCTGGTTCTAGAAAGGTATTCAGTTTGCATTGGTATTCGTTGTGTTGACTTCCTCGAAAATTAGGTCACATAGCTATAAACTGTGTTCTCTTTTTTAAAAAAGAAAAAAAATTCTAATAAATTTGAAAAGTGAGGCGTTCAAAATTATTATTTGGATTTAAGGGACACTTAACTATTACTAAAATAGTTTTAACATTGTAGAGAATAAATTTCCCTGAGTTTTTCTTTAGGCTGTTTGGCCTTTTTTTTTGGTCATAAATACACATTTGTATTAAAATATAACAGTGAGGTTTATAAGTAGAATAATTCATTGCAATTATTCAACAAGGAGACACAAGTCTTAATGAGTCTAATGTTTACTTAAAAAAATAAAACTGCCAGTGAATATGGTAAAATATTTCTGGATATTAAATGTTACTTCTTCCCCCTTTTCCATGGAAAGCCTTTTGTATACCTATTAATAAGACATTTATGCAGATACATAAGTGTATGTTTAAAAACATACATTTGCTTTCCCACTATAGATATTTTTCTGCACTTTGAATTGTTCCCTTTATAATATGTGTCTCATGTAGTGGGCCCCATTTCAGTACCTACAGCAGAAAATTCATTTTTCAGGCTGTGTGGTGTTAAATGCTATTGTGCCAACATTTATTTAATTGGACTTCTTCTGATGGATATTGAGGTTTTTGAGCCATTTTTCTTAACCTCTGCCACTCAAAGTTTTATGCAAAAAGCGGAGAAGGAAATGCAGAGATTTGCTCAACATTGACACAGTGTGGATGGGTTCATCAGTTGCCTTTGAACTGGATTGCGTAGTGATTTATTTAGCTTAAAATTAATGGTTTTAAAAACAAACATCAAGAACTTTTGTCATATTTCCATGTTAAAAAATATGAAAAGCTCAGGCATATTACATAGGCATTGTAAAAAAAAAAAAAAAAAAGAAAAGAGAACATTAAGGACTATTTCAGGTATTTTAAAATTAGACTTGAAGATGGAAAGAACCAAGGACTAGTAAACCCTGGATTAGATAACACGAAATCATTCCTTTATGGTACTATGTGGGCTCTGTTGAAGTTTGCTTAAGTGGTGTTTGGGAAGAGAGGAATGGAATAAACTAGAGAGTTTGGTGATTGATTTGAGCTCCTAAATCCAGAAAACCGGACCTTTTTTTTGAGGGATGTTACATTGGGAAAAGTTTAGTAGGCCTTTAGGATAGAATGTGGCCTTTGTACCTCTACCCTATTTCCTTCCTGCCTCTATAGCTAACATTTTGTTACTCTTTTCCATTATTTCTTTTCAAAAATAAAAGCAAATATGCACCCTTTTCTTTTTTTTTTTTTTTGTCTTTTTGTCTTTTTCCGTGTCCGGCAACGGATCGCAACCCTCAGTGTTGCCCCCGTACCAGACCGGGGACCGGCAACGGGATTGCAACCCTCGGTGTCACTCCCGCACCTCGCTCAGCCAGTGAGCGGGACCCGGTCTGTATGTGGGATCCGAACCCTCGGGCGGGAGCGCCGCCGCGCTTCCCAAGCGGCGCACT
>NW_007730726.1:54169-57647 GCF_000696425.1 Galeopterus variegatus
TTTCCGTGTCCGGCAACGGATCGCAACCCTCAGTGTTGCCCCCGTACCAGACCGGGGACTGGCAACGGGATTGCAACCCTCGGTGTCACTCCCACACCTCGCTCAGCCAGTGAGCGGGAACCGGTCTGTATGTGGGATGCGAACCCTCGGGCGGGAGCGCCGCCGCGCTTCCCAAGCGGCGCACTTATCCAGTGTGCCACCGGGCCGGCCCCGCACCCTTTTCTTATGCAGAAATTAACATGCTGTAAACACTTTTATACCTGGCTTTTTCCATTTACTAGTAAGTTATAGATTTTTTCTTATCAGTTGGTAAAGAGCTTCCTCATTCTTTCATGTGTATTTGTGTGTGTTTAAATATTGTATAGTTGTCTTAGTCCATTTGGGCTGCTATAACAAAATATGATAAACTGGGTGGCTTAAACAACACGCATTCATTTCTCTTAGTTCTGATGGTCAGAAGTCTAAGATCCAGGCTGAGTTCTTGGTGAGGGCTGCTTCTCGGTTTGTGGAGGCTGCCTTCCTCACGCTGACTGCATCCTCACTTGGCAGAGGGAACACTCTGGGCTCTTTACCCCCTTATAGTGACACTTAGCCCACCCTCGTGACCTCATCTAACCCTGATAACCTCCCAAAGGCCCCACCTCCAAACACCATCACATGAGGGGTTAGGGCTTAAACATAGTAATTTTGGGGAACACAGACATTTAGTCTGTAGCAATAATATTTCCGTGTATGGATATACTGTTTTTTTTTTTTTTTTTGACTAGTTTCCTATTGATGTCCTTTAGGAGGTTATTTCTAGTCTCTTTCTATAACAAACATGCAGCATAAGTCATTTTGCATATCTTAGGATAAGTTTTTAGAAGTGGAGCTGTTGTGTCCAAGGAATGTGCATTTGTGATTTTTTTTTTCCTTTTTGTCTTTTTTTACTGACCGGTAACAGGATCGCAACCCTCGGTGTTGCGCCCGCACTGCGCTCAGCCAGTGAGCGGGAACCGGTCTCCACATGGGATCTGGTCTCCACATGGGATCCGAACCCTCAGCGGGAGCGCTGCCGCACTCCCAAGCAGCGCACTCTCCAGTGCGCCACCGGGCTGGCCCTGCATTTGTGATTTTGATGGACATCTCCACATCACCCTCCTAAGGAGGTCATACTGATTTACATTTCAATCAGCAGTGTGCGAGAACGTCCCTCACTACATGCTTGCTGATGGATGTGGTTTGATGTGGCATGTGAGCAAAATCTAGATCTGGTTGGGGAAAAGTGGTATCTTATTGTGGCTTTAATTTGTATTTCTCTTATGGATGATATTAGATAGCTTCTTATATTTTTATAAGCCTAGATGAAGACTTCTAAAAACTTCCTGTATTAGTCTGTTTTTGTGTTGCTGTAACAGAATACCTGAGACTGGGTAATTTATAAAGAAAAGAGGTTTATTTGGTTCACGATTCTGGCAGAGCTGCATCTGGCGCGGGCCTCAGGCTGCTTCTATTCATGATGGAAGTGGCAGGCAGCCAGCGAGTACAAGCAGATCCCATGGTAAGAGGAAGTAAGAGAGAGAGAGGGGAGGTGCCAGGGTCCTATAAACAACTAGCTCTGGCGGGAACTAGTAAAACAAGAACTCATTCACTGCCCCCAACCCCCAGGGAGAGCATTAATTCATTCATGAGCACTATTATAAGCCCTTGGCATGGGTTATTGCGACCATTTGCTACATGAGGAAGCCAGTCACAAAGTGGGAGGGTGACTTGGGAAAGCCACACAGCTACCAGGTGGTGACAAAGAATCTCTCCATGACCAGACTTTAGTCAGGACCCCAACCTCCAGCTTGCGTAGTCCAGCATCAACAAAAGCTGTATTAGCGAGAATCCCCCCCACCCTTGATATTTGATCAAGTTCTCATCTCCCAGCCTTGATATCTAAGTCCTTGGTCTGCTGTTAGCAAGATTTCCCCTACCCCTGATTTCCTCTCAGTCATTTCCCATCCCTGGACCCCTTCACTCTGCTGTTTGGCTATAAATCCCCAGCTGTCTTGGCTATATTGGTAGTTGAGCTCCATCTCTCTCCCCTATTGAGATAGTCTTCCTAACTGTTTTAACAATGTCAGAAACACCTTTTTTTTTTTTTTTTAACAGTGGTGGAATGTTGGGGAAATGTAATTAAAAACAAAATCTCCCTCCAATCCAGAAAACTTATCTACAGTATTAAAAGAGAAGGAAAATAATTTATTATGATTGAGCATTTAACTAGGATGTGAAGCACATCATAGGCGAAAATTGTAAAGATGAAAGAAATCCTCCTTTTTCATATAGCCAAATAGATACAACTCATTACATTCATGTTTTCAAGACAAAATTGCTAAATTTATCCTATCTTTAAGAGGAGGTGGGGTTATTTGGAGTCAGGTGACAGCTGAAGTTAGACACATCTCCCAGGAAAAGTAGCAAGAGGCTAATTTAGCTTCTGACCTTACAGGAATCATGATTCCAACCCTGGTGGTCTGGCTCCAGCCTGCACATGCAAACCAGGCCCTCCTGCCTCTCTGGGATAAAGTGAAAAGATGAAAAGTAAATGAAATCATCTGTGTCAAGTACTTAATAATTTTCTCTGATAAATAGACACTAAAAGAAGAAAAAGTAGGTCCTAACTATTAAATAATGGTAATAGTTAATACTTTTTTTTACTAATTTGTAATTGGGCTTTCTTGTATCCTTCCCTGAAAATCTCTCTTAGCACCTGGGGTGTGCCTGTTGCCCGTGCTGACACGGCCAGTGCGGTGAGAGCTGATGGAGTTGAGGGGGACGTGATGATTCCAGATGTCAGGACAGCGCATTCCAACTCATGATATTGGCCTTTTGCAGTTTACTCATTTGACAAGCATTCCAAAAGCACTTATGATCTCTCTGAGTCATCTAGATCCTAGATTGAAAGCTCCACTAGAAAAAGGACTTTATTTATTATGCTCATTGCTATATCTGTGATGCCAAGAAAAGAGCTGGTGCTCAGCAAATCCTTGTGAGTTGGATGGACTAGGCACAGCGTTTTCAGGTCACACAGATGCTGTGGTCATGATTGCAGTGTGCAGAGGATTGTGGAGGAGAGTCTGGAAGGGTGAATAGGAGTTCTGTAGCCTTGGAAGATCTGATTCCTTTCTAGATACCGATGTACTTTTTGATAAACAAATACTTCCTTGTTGGGTTAGTCTTATTGGACATTCACATGAGCTGAGTCAGATATTTAGTCAGCAGAAGTACCTAGTCAAAGCCAAGTGGATGAGTTATTTGAGGGAAGAGGAAGAGGAGTCAGAGTTAAAAGGAAAAGAAAGATCCTAGGTTGAAACACTCATCCTCTCCCTAGACTCAGTTATCTCATCTTAAAAGGATTAAGGATCCTTCCATTTGTGGAACAGAGTAGTGCTGTCGAATGCAGGTATAATGCAAACATTTTCTGGTAGCCATGTTAAAAAGTAAAAAAAAA
>NW_007730726.1:58548-60205 GCF_000696425.1 Galeopterus variegatus
GTTTTGGTTCTGGCTTAACCTCTTCCACCTCCACTTAGGGTTGCCAGAATACTGCTGTGGAGTTCTATATTGAAGAAAATATTCATCAATCTCTGCAGAACATAACTAAAAACCAAGTGATACAATCTAATGTTTTCCAGCAAAAGGGAGGAAAAGGCAGGAAGATACTCTGACTGTTCGAATACCTTCAGGAATCCCTGTATAATACTGCGGTGGCATCTTGTATTCATTGGGTAGATGAAACCAAGCACATCTTTCAGTTTGTATAAAAAATCAAAGAAAAACTTAAACCAAGCACATCTTTCAGTTTGTATAAAAAATCAAAGAAAAACTTGCTGAACTTTGGGGGAAAAGAAAAGGCGCTGGAAGACCATGACTTAGAAAATGGCCAGAGTACTGAGGAATTATGGAAGAACTGGGGAAATCACCAAAATCCGCAGAAAACTAACTTAACCCATTCAGTGAGGCCATTCTCCAAATACTTTCTCCATCTTATTTCTTGGGGAAAGAGATCTTCTACTCATAATATGTTCAACTTGATCAAGAATATCTCATGTTAAATAACTGAAATGCAAATTACAATTATATAAATGAAAAGCCATAAACTAAGTCACCCTGGTTGCTAAATATTTATATACTCTCCCATTTTATGGTTTTCTGTCGTCAGAAATCCCTACAAGCTTCAGGATTTTTCTCTTAAAGCAAATACTGAAGAGAGAAAGAAAAAACCCAATAAACCACGTTGTTGCTATCTTTTATCAGATAGCATATAATCTATACTAATTTGGTGGGAAATTCTGCGGATGAACACCTTTATTATTTCAAATATCAAACCCCACTTGAAAGTATAGACTAAATGTTCCTTCTTTTCCTAGTCTGTATCCATCTACTTTCTTCTAGATTAACAACACCAATATAGATGATTTGATTTATATATTGATTTAGACATTTTTCTGTCATATACTCAGGTGAAAAATCACTATAACATATACCTGATGGCTTTACAAAAAATCATGTACAAAAATGATTGTATATGATAGAGTGTTTTTGCCTAAGTACATTCATGGCATTTAAAAGTTCAGTGGAAATGCCTATTCAGGTTCCTTCCCCATTTTTTAATTGGGTTTTTTGTTTTCTTGCTGTTGAATTGTTTGAGCTCCTTATATATTTTAAATATTAACCCCTTGTTGGGTATATGGCTTGTAAATGTTTTCTCCTAATTCATAAGTTGTCTCTGCGCACTATTGTTTGTGTGTCCTTTGCTATGCAGAAACTTTTTGGCTTGATGTAGTCCCAATTTGTCTGTTTTCGGTTTAGTTGCCTGTGCTTTTGGTATCAAATCCGAAAAATCATTGCCCAGACCAGTGTCATGCAGTTATACCCCTGTGTTTTCTTTTAGTAGTTTTAGAGTTTCTGGTCACAACTAGTCTTTGGTCCATTCTGAGTCTATTTTTGAATGTGATATGAGATGAGGGTCCAATTTCATTATTCAGCATGTGGAAAATTAAGTTTTCCCAGCACCATTTGGTGAAGAGACTGTTGTTTTCCCATTATGTGTTCTTGGTGCTTTTGTCAAAAATCAGTTGACCATACGTACATGCATACGTTTGTCTGGCTCTCTATTCTGATCCATTGGTTGATGTGTCTATTTTTTTTT
>NW_007730726.1:60906-74981 GCF_000696425.1 Galeopterus variegatus
TTTTTTTTTGTCAGTGCTATGCTGTTTTGGTTACTATAGCTTTGTAGTGTAGTTTGAAATCAGGTAGTATAGTAGCTCCAGCTTTGTTCTTTTTGCTTATAATTGCCTTGACTATTGGGGTTTTCTTGTGGTTTCAGATGAATTTTAGTCTTGTTTTTTCTATTTCTATAAAAAATGACATTAGGATTTTGATGGGGATTGCAGTCTGTGGATCACTTTTGGTAGTATGGACACATTTTAACAATATTGATTTTTCCAATCTGTGAACATGGAATGTCTTTTCATTTATTCGTGTCTTGAATTTTCTTCATCAGTGTTTTATAGTTTTCAGTGTACAGGTCTTTCACCTCTTTGTTTAAATTTATTTCTAAGTTTTTTTTGGAGCTACGGTGGATGGGATTGTTCTCTTGATTTCTTTTTGGGATAGTTCATTGTTAATGTATAGAAATGCTACCAATTTTTGTGTTTTGGTTTTGTGTCCTGAAACTTTACTGCCTTAGTTTATTAGTTCTAACAGTTTTTTGGTGGTCTTTAGGATTTTCTGTATATGGGATCATGTGGTCAGCTAGCAGTGACAATTTCACTTCTTCCTTTTCTATTTGGATGCTTTTTTTTTTTTTTTTTCCTCTCTTGACTGATTGTTCTGGCAAGAACTTACAATATTATGTTGAATAGAAGTAGTGAGAGTAGGTATCCTTGTCTTGATCCAGATCTTAGAGAAAAGGTTTTAACTTTCACCACTGAGTATAATGTTGGCTGTAAGCTTCTCATGGATAGGCTTTGTTGTGTTGAAGTACATTTCTTTCATACCCAGTTTGGTAAGAGTTTTTTCCATGAGGGGATGTTGAATTTTGTCAGATGCTTTTTCTGCGTCTAATGAGATGATCATATGATTTTCGTGTTTCATTCTGTTGATGTTATATATCTTGTTTGTTGGTTTGTGTATGTTGAACCATCCTTGCATCCCAGGGATAAAGACATTTCTCAAAAGAAGACATACAAATGGCCAACAGATATTTTAAAAAAATGCTCAACCTTGCTAATCATTAGGGAAATGCAAATTAAAACTGCAGTGAGATATCTCACATCTGTCAGAATGGCTTGCATCAAAAATATAAAAGATAACTGTTGGCAAGGATTGGAGAAAAGGGAACTCCTGTACACTGTTGATGAGAATGTAAATTAGTACAGCCATTGTGGAAAACTGTATGGAGGTTCCTCAGAAAACTAAAAACAGAATTAGCATATAATCCAGCAATCCTACTTCTGGGTATCTACTCAATAGATTTGAAGTCAGTTTGTTGAAGAGTTGTCTGCACCTGCATACTTATTGCAGCACTATATAGAATAGCCAAGTTATGGAATCAACCTAAGTGTTTATCAACAGATGAACAGATAAAGAAAATGTGGTATATATGCACAATGGAGTACTATTCAGCCCCTTAAAAAGGAAAAAAATTTTGACATTTACAACAACATAAATAGAATCGGAGAACATTATGATAAATGAATTAAATTGGGCACAGAACAACAAATACCACATGTTCTCCCTTATACAAGTATGTGAGATTTAAAATAATTGAACTGATAGAAGCAGAGAGTAGAATGATGATTACAGAAGCTGGGGGATGGGAGAGGGAATGGGGAGATGGTGGCCAAAGGGTATAGAATCTCTGTTAGGAGGAATATAGGGTACAGAATCTTTGTTAGGAGGCGTTTCTTTTCTTTTTTTTCCGTTTTTTGGGGTCCATTGCACAGTATGGTGAATATAGCTAATAGTAGAGTACTGTACATTTAAAAATTGCTGAGAGTAAATTTCAAATATGCTCACCACAAAGATGTTAAGGATTTGGTGTGATGGATATGTTAAGTAGCTTGATTTAATTATTCCACATTGTAGTAATTATAACATCATTTGTACCCCATAATCATATACAATTATAAATTGTCAACTTACAATTAAAAAAAGGTTTAAAAAAAAAAAAAAAGGAATTGGAAAGCAGAGCTCTGGAATCTTCTCCCAGATTCAGATCAGCTCATCAAAGAGGGTTTGTGGATTCTTCTACCAGCCTGGGCCTGTGGAACCTCAGAGTGAAATTAGTAGGTAGATTTCAAGGTTCTCTACTATGTCCTTTTAGTGCAGTAAGCCTCTTGAGGATAGAATGATTAGGCTTAACTCTCTTTCTCATGCTCTAGCATATTACTCTGTATAATATTCACCTGTACATGCTAATACTAAACATTTAGGTTGAAATTGTCATTCCTAAGAGTTTAAAACCCTAATTGGCAAGATTCACTTTTACTGGTTTTTGCTAGATCTTAATGACTTAGAATGTTTAAAAAATTGCTACTCTCATCGTTATGTTTGAGTTAGACTCCGTGGGTTTCACCATGTGAATCAAACTGAATGTCATTTGAACACAGAGTGAAACTCAGTGTGCTGTGGGTGAGTGAACTGTGTCTTGCCACATTCACGCCTCCCTCAGATGGGCACTTTGTTTACATGAGGTGAGGTCCTGCAGTCTTTCTCCTACTTTAATTAGATCACCTGTTGGGAAGAATGGCCCAGGTGTTGCTTTCCATCTGGGTTTGAGGGGTAGGTTGTACATATGGGAGCTAAGAAGCCCAGGCCTTAGGAATTAAAAGCTAAAAACTGAAGCTCAAGAGGGTCTTCACCTGTTATGTTGGAGTGAATCAAGATCCAGCTTGGAACAGACACAGACTCGTGTACACTCTCTTATCAGCTGAAGGCAAGCCGTTCATTTTATGTTCATTTTGCCTGCCCACTTGTCCTGCATTTATTTACTGGAGTTCTTTTGGGGCTGTGCATCACCAGACAAGCCAGTTTCTGCTCTGGAGGCCCCATGGGGCTGCTGCAAGGGAAGACTGCCTGTTCTCACTGTGGCTTTGTGGAGAAACAGAGTGTGAGGGACCCCACAGCTAGAGTGGGTATAGTTGCTTCCAAAAACTGAGAGACAGGTGAGTGCGTGGAGAACCTGCAAACTAGTTTGAATCTAAGCAGAGGCCCTGGGCCCAGTAAGAGAAAGGGGCCCTAGGGGCTCTGGATGTGGGCTCTTTACCTTTCAAGATGTTAATAAATATTAATTAAAGAAAGAAAACTATGGTTTAGCTTTATCATCCTGTAGATGGAATTGCTATGTTCTGTACAAAAATGTTATCTAAACTAAGTGTCAGATATTAATCAGTTCTAGCATTTGAAAGATAACTTGAGTCCTTTTATGATTGCTTGCTATCGTGTACAGCAAATGGAATGCTTTACTCAGTATACATGTGTACACACATGCGTGCACACACACATACATATATATAATGCAAAAATAACACAAATATATAACACAAATGTGTCTTGGTTTGGAGGATATAATATTAGATGATAATAATAGTGTCTCGGTTTGGAGGATATAATCCTAGATGATAATACTAGTGCCTTCTATGTGCCAGGCACCGTAGTAAGTTCCTTACATCTGTTACTGCAAATTCTCATGATAACCCTGAAAAGTAGGTACAGTTAATAATCTTCATTATTTATGGATTCCATATTTGCAAACTCACCTACTCACTAAAATTTATTTGTAATCCTAAAATCGATACAGTACTGTCACAGTCATTTGCAGATGTGCAGACATCAAAAAATATGAGTCATCCAACGTGCTCCTTCCCAGCTGAGGCTGAACAAGGCAAGACTCTGCCTTCTTGTTTCAGCTCTCATACTGTAAACAAGTGTCCTTTTTGCAGTCTCTTTAACGCCAAGGTTTTTGCATTTTTTTTTTTTTTTTTTTGTCTTTTGTCTTTTTTCCGTGTCCGGCAACGGATCGCAACCCTCAGTGTTGCCCCCGTACCGGACCGGGGACCGGCAACGGGATCGCAAGCCTCGGCGTTGCTCCCGTGCCTCGCTCAGCCAGTGAGCGGGAGCCGGTCTGTATGTGGGATCCGAACCCTCGGACGGGAGCGCCGCCGCGCTTCCCAAGCGGCGCACTATCCAGTGCGCCACCGGGCCGGCCCGGTTTTTGCATTTTTGCGCTTTCTGTGGGAAATTTTTTCTGTTTAAAATGACTTCCAAGCATAGCCCCAGAGTGCTGTCTAGTGTTCCTAAGTGCAAGAAGGCTATGATGTGCATTGTAGAGAAACTATGTGTGTTGGATGTGCTTTCTTCGGATATGAGTAATAGTGCTGTTGGCTGTGAGTTTAGTGTTAATGGATCAACAACATATAGTAAATAAGGTGTCTTTAAGCAGAAATGTATATAAGATAAGGTTGTGTATTGATTGGTTGACAAAAATTTGGCCAGACACTTACAGAATTGCCTGTATTTCTCTTAACAGCAATAATTCAGTATTTGCTAATTGAGTGTTATTGGCAACTTTGTACAACATAGGTACTGTGAATAATGAGAATCAACTGTATTGTTCATTTGAGGAACTTAAAGAAGTTAAATAAGTAACTTGTGTAAAGCTATGTAGCTACTAACAGGAATTCAAATCTAGGTTTCTCTGAATTTACCTTCTTTCCTGCATTGTTTCTCTTCCCTTACAGGTTTTGATAAATTTATGATATCTTTTTTTTTTCCAAATATTTATTTTTTATATTAAAAAATAACTGGAGTTTCAACAATTGGTGCCTTAGAAAAGCATTGATACAATTGTGTTTTGTCTTAAATTCCAATGTAGCAAACATCATAGTATACTTTTAATTTTTGCTGTGCTTGAGTTTTGCATTAATGAGTATGTCAGTCAAAGTAAATTCACCACCTGGTTGAGATATAAAACAAAAGGATTTATTTGAGAACTTATTTGGAATGCAGCCTGGGAGACACAGGTTCAAGAAATCTCAAAATATGTGCTCTGGAGGGCAAAAGAAAGTCAGGGACTTTTTAGAGGGAAATGCCTACAAAAAGGAGGAGGTGCTTACAGAAGTTGTAATAGATGCTAACGTGTCAAACAGCATTGTCCATAATGGATTGGTTGTAACATTTCTTTGAGGTGGGCTTTGGTCAGAGACTTTCCTGTTTGACAGAAAGTAGTGAAAGGTAGCAGTAAGCAGATTCATGGTAGCTGTTTACCCAGGAAGTTGTGACTTTTGTTATACGGCTGAATGTGAAGTTCCAGAGTGTTCCCCATTTAAGACATGCCTGAAACTGGAGCTGAGATGGCCTCTCACCAACGTTTTAGGTGTATTGACTGGACCGACATCACTTTCCCTTGTCACTTCCCTCTTTGATCAAAATCTTCCTCCAGAAAGCACTGATGATTAACTAAATAGTATTGGTTTTGTCCCCCAGGTGAAGGGGAAAGATGGGTGTTGGCAGACGGTTGCAAGGATATAGGACACAATTGAGCAGTTGGGAGGCCACTCAGACTTAGGTATCAGGCAGGTAAATGAAAACCTCTGAGGAGTTGGAGTCTCTTGTAGATGATGGAGGAAATGTTTGAATGGTCTCAAGATGCTGAGAGACTATGATTCTGGTGCATTCAGTGGTCTTGAAGCATCAAGACATACAGAACATTAGTAATTTGAACAGGACAAAAATAGAGCAAGCAATGATGATTAACATGAGAATAATCTGTAACTTGATCTTAAGAGAGCGTCTATTTCTGAGAGTAACCAGCCGAATTTGTGAGAAAGCTTAAAATTAAACCATCCTGAAGTTAAAGTAGAGTGATCCTTTAAAGACTTAGTAAGTTAAGAGTTTGTCAGTTTCTAATTGAACCTGTGGAGATGAATTAATCCAAATATAGCAGGAAGTGTTAATAATGAAACATACTCCTTGGACAGGAAGAATGTAATCTAAATCTATGCGGTTGTCAAGGACAGCTTGAGCAAGGGAGTCTAATGATCTCTGTTGGGCTCTGATGGCTCTGCATAGATTAGGCAGAACATGAGAACAAAACCCAAAATCATAATACAAAAATAATTATCCGTGTAATGGTTTTGAATCAAGAGCCCACACCTAACGCAACCACCTAAACAAATCAAAACACCATGGGGGAACCGGGCGAGACATATTGTAGCCATTGAATAGCATTCCATGTCTAGGTTGAATTAAGGCAGAGAGTGCCAACTTTATACAAGGTATCATCAGTACATCAGTACATCTTGAACAAAATATTGTGCTAGGGATATTGTCAAAGTTATCCATAGCCGCCACTGTTTGTGAAATTTTAATTACAGCATTACTCAGTCAAGTGAAAGATGTAGGTGTAAGGAAAATTAAGAGGGATAAGAATTTCATTATGATACAGAGTCTTGTTCTGATGGTCTCAGTAAAAGCTGTTCACAACATGAAGTCAGTGACTTCTCACCCAGGTTTGCAGTTTGAATGTCTGTTATGACATTGGGCATTTTTTGGTGAACTCTCTCTGTGTGGCTCACACATTGGGCATGAGTCTTGTCCCTTGAAATTTCCATTAAGCTATTCAGCTTTGGCTTGTAGGGCTTCAGGAACAGAGCAGATCTTGTTCTTCCTTGGAGAGTCATAGCCAGATATTAGAGAAAACCAGAAGAATTCAGAATCAAGTTCAGTCTACAGGTAGATAATAAAAGACTTAAAAACCATGAATAGGGCTACAATCTAATAATAGGTGTACTATGGTTTCCTTTTGAAACATACTTTTTTTCTCTCCATAGTCACCCTTATTTATACCAAAGTTAATCAAGGTAACACCAATTTGCTTGGTTACTTACATAAGTGCAGCAAGAATAACCACATAGGTTCTTTTTAAATTTGTTTTGCTAAAAAGAAATTTTGTTTTGCTGAAAATTTTGACAAGAAATCTCAGATTCGACGTTAAAGACTTCAGTGCTAGGAAGCCAAAGAAGGCAGACATTAGACTTTGCCTACTGTATCTGATATCTTGAGGTTCCTGGGCCTGCCAGGAAGTGACAGCTTTTTATTCACTAATTGTAAGGTAGGGAAACCCTGAAGCCAGGCAGTCCATGCGTATTTTCAAATATGACATTCCAATCAAAGACTTGGTAATATAGCCAATATTTCCAATTGTATCCTGTTAAAGAGAACAGACTCTTATTGAACTTATGTAAATAACCATATTGCCATAAAAATAAGAATACTCACAAATAGTTTCTGAATTCTGAAGGGATCAGCTCGGGAGGAAAAGTGAATGTTTCAATTTTGCTGTTGTTGTTTACAAGAGTATGCTTTACCAAACTGCTGTAAGCTATAGATAGCTTAAAAGAAGAAAGAAAAAGTTTTCTTATATCTGGAACACAAAACGATTAAAGAACAAGCAATGTTTCATATAAAGAAGGCGGTAAAATTCATAATTCTTCATTAGTTCAGTTTCATGTAATTAATTCCTGCTCCATCCAATCGTGGTTAGCAGTTTCACAGACTTACCATTTTCTTCATTAGAATTTTGGAAATTTAGTGCAGTGATATGAAGTTATCGGAAACCTGTACTTGGCAGAGTTCTTTTCATTCTTCCCATGAGTCTTCTTGAAGACACAACACTTTAGGATTGTAATTGGTTGTAAAAAGCTTTAAGAAAAAGCAGCAGAATAAAGCAAGACTTGGCCATTGTTAAAGATCCGATGAGAGTGATGCAGTTGACAAGGACATTTGGTTATTTCTCTGGCATACAACAACTTAAAATAACCAAAATTATGACTGATAGCATCTATACTGAGACATATCAGATTTCTAGGAACTTTATACAATTTTGGACCATATATTAATAACATTCATATAAATACAGCTCAAAGAAGGTTAAACATTTCTTATTTTGACAGTGCTTCCCATATAATTTGACAAGTCAGATAAGCTCAACTGGGTTTAATATCTTTTCTCTTATAAATCCTTTGAGAAGTTCCAGGGCCCTTTGGAACATTCCAAAGTTATTTGGAAGTCAAAAAAGACTTAATTTTTTATAATTTGATTTTGGGAAGCTTGTCACATATTGAAAGATTTAGTTTTTGTTTTTGGTGGTGGCTTGCCTGTACAGGCATCCAAACCCTTGACCTTGGCGTTGTTAGCACCATACTTTACGGAGTGAGCTAACTGGCCAGCCCCACATACCAAAGGGTTTAAAACAATTAAATAGGATCACAGATCATTGTGAAATAAAACCAAAGTGACAAAAGATTTCAAAGGCACAAAGCAGAAGAAACTACCTTGATAAAGCCTAGAATCTTTGTTTCCTAGGCCAGTTACCTAAAAGGTACAGGAAACCTATTACAATTTTCTAATTAAGGGCAGATAAATACTTTGAGAAAACCCTGTTGTTCCAACTCAGGGGACCAAACTCTACTTGTGCCTCAGTGTACACTTTTTATTGGTGCATAATTTCTAGAAAAACTTACTACTAAATTTCCTCTAATTTTAGCTAACTTGACCACACAAAATTTCTTTCATGAGATTAATCTTCCTTCTACAACTTGCATAAACTTTCACTTTTATCCTGTCCTTTCTTTTTTCTTTTGCATTTTACATTAGGACAAAACTTTTTTCCCCCCTTATCATTTTGATCACACAAAGTTCTCTTGTATGCAAAGGAAAAATTACTCTTTCCTTTCAATATTTTTTTTACCAAAAATATATCCTCATAATTATAACTTTTATTTGCATCTCTCCTACTTACTGGTTCCTTCCTGCCTTGTTTCTATTTCCTTCCTAAATCCATGTTTTGAAACAACCTTTAAATACCCTCTGAATTAGACAAATTACTCCTTTTTTTAAAAAACAGGAATATATCCTCATGTCTTTTTACAATTTTTTTTATCAAAAACACATCTGACTTTCCTTGTATACTTTGCATGCAGAATTTTCCCTTATTTCTAATAGTTCTAATTAAATATGTTGATAGAATTTTTAACTCTCAGTAATATTAATTTTTTGTGAAAACCTAGAAGTAAGCAATTTTGAACTTTTTTATATCAGTTGGGAAGCCCCATTAAATAGTGTAGACTTTATCCTTTAGATAAATACTGAATAATTTTGAATAAGGGCTTTATTGGGTTTTACAAAGATTATCTGTCTAAAGAGAAGGGACGAGAGGCAAGATGCAGATAAAACAGCCAGGGTCCTAGTGGGGGAGTTCAGATGTGAAATTAAGAACCTGAATTCTAGATGGAATATTCACTATGACATGTGCAGACATGAGCTTGCTGATAACAGTTGCTGAGAGTTGGTGCCTTGGATGTGAGAGTCAGGGGCAGAAGAGCAACTGCAGATGAAAGTTTTGAACTGGAGTGATCAAGAGAAAAGTGTTCCTAAGAGTCCCAGGGAAGTCCCCATGGCACCCTGGCTTTGGGAGCAGCACAGTGAGTCATGATAGACATGCTGGTTTTGAGATGATGTGTGCTGTCCAGATTTGAGGAGCCCAGTGGGTGTTGTGGGCTGGGGAAGGGAGAGGCTTACACACTTATCCTTTGTGGTATTGTTAACAAATCTGTGAGAACCTTGTCCTCCATTTCAGAGCTCATAATTCAGTTGATAAGTGGTTGGGACCAGGGAAAATGGGTAGATAGCACAGTGTTGAAAAAGTCTCTGTCTAGTAGTCAGGAGGCAGGTCTGGGTTACAACCATGTCAAATAAGTCCTTCCATGTCTCCAGATTCCCTGTTTAAATGAGGGATTTAGAGCAGGAGTCAGCAAACTTTTACTGTGAAGGACCAGACAGTGAATGTTTTAGGCCTTGTAGCTGTACGGTCTCTGTCACAGCAACTCAGCACTGTGGCTGTAGCATGAAAGCAGCCATAGACGATGTGTAATTGGGTGAGTGTGGCTGTGTGCAAGTAAAACTTTATTTATAGACACAGAGGCTGGGCTGGCCTGTGGGGCATTATTTCTAATCCCTAGTTAGACTAAAGGATCTTTGAAATTTATTCTAACTCTGAAGTAACTTAGTAATGGAGTTTTTGTGATATAGAATTTGTTGTGAATTAGGGTACAAGTTGGAAGTCTTAATTGCTAAACTCAGAAATGAATAGCGTTGTCATAGAGCTCATTTATATTCTTCTGAGCTTCCATTTTATTAATGAGTGTACATTTGTATTGTTTTAGGTGTTTTTTTTCTTTTTTTTTTTTTTTTTTTTTTTTTGTCTTTTTTTTTTACTGACCGGTAATGGGATCACAACCCTCGGTGTCATGCCTGTACCGGGGACCGGCAACGGGATCGCAACCCTCGGTGTTGCGCCTGCACCGTGCTCAGCCAGTGAGCGGGAACCGGTCTCCACATGGGATCCGAACCCTCAGCGGGAGCGCCGCACTCTCCAGTGCGCCACTGGGCCGGCCCGTTTTAGGTGCTTTTACATAAAATCTTATTTGGTCCTTTATCTCATCCCATGAAGAAATGAGTAATGATTTTGTAGTCAAGGAGAGGACATTAAGGACAGTGTGTGAGTCTATTCATCGTCTAATCCTAACAGCATAAGAGACTAAAGGGAATGGGGGATCAGCACTGTGTAGTGGTGCTGATCATTTTACTTCAGTGGAGTCTGGATACTAATAGGCTCCCTTCTGAGGGAGACTGCCAATTCTCCCCAATGTCAGGTTTTAGTTGGGTACATGCAGCCCAATCAGAGACTGCAGTTCCTGGTGTCCTTTGCACCAGCAGTGGCTGCATGACCATGTTCTGGCTAGTTGCACATGAGCACAGACAGTGCATGCATCCTTCTGAACGTGCCTCACTTCACCTTTCCCTGCACATGGCTGGTGGATGTGGTGGGCCATTGTTCTCCGTGGATGAGAGCAGTGTCCAGGGGTGGCAGAGGAACAAAGTGCAGGAGACTGCATACCTGACATTATTGAACACTTGATTGCTTTCCTGGACTTAGGAGAATGAAATATATACTGTCTTTTTTTGTTGTTGTTCTGTTCTGTTAGAGCAGTCTATTATAATCAAGTGACTTTATTATAACCAAGAGACCAAGAACCCCAGTGGCCTACTTGAAATCCCATTTCCCTCTTATTCCAATTACTTAGACTTTAAAATAATACTTGGTGTAGTCTAATGTTTCTTTGTAACTGCTTATATCTCTTTTTAGTTCTTCTCTGCCAGGTATTTGGCTGTGGCTAATACTAATGTTGTTGACTGAAATTCAATAGTATTTCTTCAAAAACAAAGTTGTTTTATAGTTATGGTGTTTTTAATAATAAATGCAGTTTTTTCCCCACAGGATAACTCATAGACATTTTGTTTGATACAGCAAGAAGGTATGCCAAGAAACTTTATAGGGAAAAGACAAAGTATAACTATGACATTTTTATCATAGCAAAAAACTTGTCCCTGTGTGTGGTTATTTTCTGACACCAACCAATTCTTTAGTAACAGCTGGGTGTCCTACAATTCAGTTCTATTCAACTCAGTTCAATTCACTACCTAGAATTAGCACAGACCCCACATATTTAGGACTTATTCCCACAAGACTACCCCTACTTCAGATGCCAGATGCAAATGGGATGCCCAATTCTCCGTAATTCTCTTACATCACTCCATATTAGAGGAATCATGTCAGCAATATGGTGGAATAGAAAATCCCCGACCTTGTTTCCCAACAGATACTAACTTAACAACAATTTGCAGTCCTAAAAATCTGCATGAGAATTCCAGAAACCAGGTAAGAAGGCATACATAGGACTGTTCTTGGCAAGTTCAAAGCCAAGAATAGCCACACTGAAATGGATAAGAAAAGCCGCTTCATTTTACCTGTGATAGCCCTTGCCTACCTGTCACAGGTTGGCACAATTGGGAGTAAACACCCAACTCTCAGCTTCTCCATCAGAAGGGAAAGAGAAAAGTGGAATGTTAAGTCCAATATTCTGGCTTTCTATTTCTCCTGACTCAGAGTGCTGACAAGGAACGGGCATACTTTTGATGCCTGGAACTGCTGAGAAAAAAGAACTCAGGTGTTTTTTTGCAGTACCAGTGACTTGGCAGTGTCACAGATGGAGGCTGGCACAGCATAGTGCAGTTAGGCGAAAGCAACCAGCTGTGGCTTATCCCTTGGGTGGGAATGAGAAGAGTGGAAAGTGCATCCAATGTTCCAGCTTTTTTAGGGGGCTGCCTGAGGGAGTGATTTCTGTCTTACCTGACTCAGAGCCCTGAAGGAAGCAGCATATTTTGGATGCTGGGGGCCTCTGAGAACAAAAGAGAGCTCAGCAGCTTGTTGCAATGCCAGACAACCTACAGTACCACAGACAGACTCCAGAGGGATCAAGAGATTACAAGCAACTGAGAGGAAACTGGCAAACCTCTCTAATTGGCAATTTACATGCACAAGCCCAGAAAAAGTTTGAGAGGCCCCAGAATCTCTAGCTGGGCCGATTGAAGAAGGTCTTCCGCTGAATAAGCCAGTCCATTAATACTGGAAGAGGTGGCTGTTTTTTCAAATGCCTAAATCTCAGCAACAAATAATAAGCATATGAATAAACAGAGAAACATGGCCCAATCAATGGAACAAAATAAATCTTAAGAAATTGACCATAGAGAAATGGAGATGTGTGAATTACCTGACAAAGAATTAAAAAAGATCGTCATAAAGAAGGTCAATGTGATATGAGAACACGGATAGTTAGCTAAATGAAATCAGGAAAATGCTGCACAAACAAAATGAGAAAATCAGCAAAGAGATACAAACTATAAAAAAAATTCTGGAGCTGAAGAATCTCAGTTGAAACATTTACTAGAGGGGTTCAAGATCAGACACAATCATGTAGAAAGAAGAATCAGTAAAATAGATCATTTGAAATTATCAAGTCAGAGGAACGAAATGAATGAGGAAAAGTAAAAAAAGCCAAGGGACTTGCAGTATACCATTCAGTGGATGAATGTACACATTATGGAAGTCCCAGAAAGAGAAAAGAGAGAGAAAGAGATGGAGAGATTATTTGAAGAAATAATGGTCCCAAACATAAGTATGAGGAAGGAAATGGACATCCAAATTCAGGAAGCCCAGAGATCTCTTGTACAACAATGTGCATATAGTTAACACTACCAAATTCTACACTTAGAAATAGTTAAGATGGTGAGTTTATGTTATGTGTATTTTTACCATAATAAAAAATGGGGTACTCAGACTACCCATAATTCTTTCCAACCGACTACGAATTGGGGGTTCCCACAGCCTGCCATCAGGTTCAGTAATTTGTAAGAACAACTCACAGAACTCAAGAAAGCTCTTTATTAGGATTACTAGTTTACTATAAAGGATACAGCTGAGGAACAGATAAATGGAAGAGTTGTACAGGGCCAGGTATGGGGGAAGGGTACATAGCTTCCAATCTCTGTAATGGACATACCAGGTTCTCAGCACGTAGATGTGTTCACCAACCTCAAAGATCCTGAATTCTGTCATTTAGCTTTTTGTGAAGGTTTCATTACCTAGGCATAATTGATTAAATCATTGGAACTCTATGCTAGGAATCAATGATAAAAACCATATACCTATTTGTTATTATACCACACCCCAATATTTGATTTGTTACAAATTTGTATGAATTTCAAATTAGACTTTCTATTAATATGCTTAGGTTAGTGATTTCTTTTAAAACTTTTGCAAATGGTGAAATCTCTGTTTTTCTCTTTGCTACTCACCCCCACCCCCTGCCTTTCTGTAAGGCTTGGAAAGGGATTTCCTTCCCTGAGATCAGATTGTTCTAGTTCATTTATGGCTTCATTTAAAAGAAATAACTCTTTACTCTGTGTAGAGTTTATATTCTCATGAAAATAAGGATCTTTTTCCTCTCAAAATAGTTGTCTTAAATCCATTTAAAAAATTATTCTTGTTCTTTCTGTATTTATCATGCCACTCTTACTCTATATTGAAATGTCTGTACATTGGGATTTGTTGGGTTTTCTATTTGCTTTCTTTAGTTCTTTTGTGTGTTTTTGTTCCATTTCTACAGGTTTCTTAGTGAAGTTTATGAATTTAATAACTGGTAGCATAAGCCTTTTATCACATTTAAAAATGTTTGCCCTTGCTGGTTTACTTTTTTTGAGTGTGTGTGTTATTGAGTCAGTTTATCTTATTTTCCTCCTTTTTCAATAGACTATTTTTTTTTTTTTTTTTTTTTTTTTTTTTTTTTTTTTTTTTTTTTTT
>NW_007730726.1:75981-77660 GCF_000696425.1 Galeopterus variegatus
TCAGCCAGTGAGCGGGAGCCGGTCTGTATGTGGGATCCGAACCCTCGGGCGGGAGCGCCGCCGCGCCTCCCAAGCGGCGCATTATCCAGTGCGCCACTGGGCTGGCCCAATAGACTATTTTTTTTAGAGCAGTTTTAGGTTGATAGCAAACTTGAGCAGAGTACACAAGAGATATCTATACTCCCTGCCACCACACTCTCACAGCCTTCCCCACTATCAACATCCCCCACCAGAATGGTCCGTTTGTTTCAATTGATGGACCTACATTGACACATCATTATCATCTGAAGTCCATAGTTTACATTAGGCTTCACTCTTGGTGTTTTACATTCTATGGGTTTGAGCAAATGCATAAATGACATGTATGTAATCTTTATAATATATTGAGCAGTTTCATTGCCCTAAAAATCCTCTGTGCTCTTCCTGTTCATCCATCTCTCCCCTATAACCCCAAGTAACCAGTGATCTTGTTAGTGTCTCCATAGCTCTGCTTTTCCAGATTTTCATGTAGTTGGACTCATAGCAGTGTGTAACCTTCTCAGATTGGCTTCTTTCACTCAGCAATATGCATTTAAGTTCCTTCCATGTCTTTTCATGCCTTGATAACTCATTTCTTTTTAGCATTAGATAATCTGTTGTTTGGATATACCACAGTTTAACCGTTTACCTACTGAAGGACATCTTGGTTGCTTTCAAGTTTTGGCAATTATATGTAAAGTTTCTATAAACATCCATGAGCAAGTTTTTCTGTGGACATATGGTTTTACCTCATTTGGGTATACGAGGAGCATGATTGTGGGATCATATGGTAAGACTATAATGTTGTAAGAAACTGCCAAACTGTCTACCAAGGTGGCTGTACCATTTTGCATTCCCACCATCAATGAATAAGAGTTCTTATTGCTTCANTTTTTTTTTTTTTTTTTTTTTTGGCAGCTGGCTGGTATGGGGATTTAAACTCTTGACCTTGGTGTTATAAGACCAAGCTCTGACTGACTGAACTAGACAGGCAGCCCTTGCCCGTCTTTTAAATGGGTTTGTTTTCTTAGTGTTGAGTTTTAAGTTTTCGTATGTATATTTTGGATAATAGTCTGCTGTGATTTGAATATTTGTCCCCTTCAAAACTCATGTTGAAACTTACTTCCCATTATAATAGTATTAAGAAGGTGAGAGATCTGACTACGGTATTGAGAGGTGGAGCCTTTGAGAGATAATTTTGGTCATGGTGGCTCTGCCTTCATGGATGGATTAATCCACTCATGGATTAAAGGGTTAATGAATTAATGGATTAATGGGTTATCACTGGAGTGGAACTGATGGCCTTATAAGAAGAGGAAGAGAGACCTGAACCGGCACACTAACACACTCAGTCCTTTGCTATGTGATGCTCTGTGCCACCTCTACATTGTGCTGAGAGTCCCTACCAGGAAGAAGGCCCTCACCAGATGAATCCCCTCAACCTTGGACTTCCCAGACTCCAGAACTGCAAGAATTAAATTCCTTTTCTTTAGAAATTACCTTGTTTCAAATATTCTGTCATAAGCAATAGAAAATGGACTAAGATGTAGTCCTTTATCAGATAAGTCTTTTGCAGATATTTTCTCCCAGTCTTGCTTTTCTTCTCATTCTCTTGAATTTTTTTCTTTATATTCTACATTCCTGAGGGACATGCCATAATA
>NW_007730726.1:78476-123540 GCF_000696425.1 Galeopterus variegatus
TTCTTTTTCTATTGTCAAACTGTAATAAAGCTATTTATATACTTATTTTATATTCAGCTATTTTATTACGTCTAATGGTTCTTCACTTGATGCTCTTCTGTTTTCTAGATATATAGTCATTGTTTACATAATATTAAGTATATAATATATATGATACGAGGATACTTCAAAAGTTCATGGAAGGATTTATATCTTTTTTTTGATGGATATGTTAATTAGCTTGATTTAATCATTCTGCATTGTATATGTACATCAAAATATCACACTGTACCACAGAAATATATATAATTATGATTTACAATAAAAAAGTAATAAACAAAACTCTTCAACTCAATTTGTCATCCACTGCCCTTTTTCCCTTTTTTTTTGGCCACAAAACAAGGCTTAAATCATTTAAAAAGACTAAGATCATAGAAAATATGTTCTCTGACCACAGTAACAAAAGGAAATTTAGAAAATTCACGAGTATGTGGAAATTAAACAATACTCTCCTGAATAAACAGTGGGTAAAAAGAAAAATCACAGGAAAATAGAGTACTTTGAGATAAAAAAAAAAAACAAAACAAAGACAACTTATCAAAATTTATAGGATTCAGGGCTCATGCAGTGCTTAGAGGAAAATTTATACTTGTAAACACTTATATTAAAAATAAGAAAAATCTCAAATCAGTCATGTAAACTTATACCTTAAGAAAATAGAAAAAGTACAGCAAACTAAACCAAAAACAAATATAAGTAGGAAATAACAAAGATTACAATATATGAAATAGGGATTTAAAAAACAATAGAGAAAATCAACAAAGCCAAATGATTGTTTAAAAAGATTAACAAAACTTGCAAACCTTTATCTAGACTGACCAAGAAAAAAAGAAGTCCAAAATTACCAAAATCAGAAATAAAGCAGGGACATTGCTGCATTGTCATTATGGTTTTTTGTGGTAGTAAGACTTAAGTTTCTTTCTCATTTGCATTTTTATTCTACCAGTGGGTTTAGCTTTTTCTTATGTATTTGTGATAGTGATTATTGTTTTTCAGATTCCAGATGTAGGACTTCTGTGAAGATTTCTTGTAAGGCTGGTTGTGTGGTGGTGAATTCTCATAGTTTTTGTTTGTCTGGAAAATACACAGTTTTCCGCTAGTTTCTGAAGGATAGCCTTGCTGGGTATAGTATTCTTGGCTGGCAGTGTTTTTCTTCAGTATTTTGATTATATCCTCCTATTTTCTTCTGGACTGAGAGTTTCTGTTGAGAAGTCTACTCTTAGTCTGATAGGGGCTCCTTTACAGGTGACTTCATGCTTTTCTCTTGCTTCTTTTAAGATTCTCTTTTTGTCTTTGAGCTTTGCCAGTTTGACTATAATATGTCTTGTAGAGGATCTTTCTGGGTTGAATCTGTTTGGGAGGCTTGTAGCCTCCTGCACCTGAAGGTTCTTGTGTCTCCCTATACCTGGGAAGTTTTCAGTTGTTATTTCGTTGAATAGGTTTTCCATACCTTTTCCTTTCATTTCCCATTCCAGAACACCCATGACTCAAATGATTGTGTGCTTAATGTTGTCTGCTAGTTCTCTTAGATTTTCTTCATATTTAAAATTTTTTTTCCCTTTTTTTATCGTCTGTCTGGGTTATTTTGAAAAGATCATCTTCAAGATCAGAAATTCTTTCTTCTGCTTGCTCTAGCCTGCTGCTTCAGTTGTTGCTTGTGTTTTTTATTTCATTGAGTGAATCTTCCAGTTCCATGAGTTCTGCTAAATTCTTTTAAAAGGTATTAATCTCTTTGTAAATTTCCTCTTTCGTATCCTGGATTTTTTTTTCTTGTTTCATTATGTTGTCTGAGTCTTCTCTTAACTCAGTGAGCTTCTTTAAGATTGCTGCTTGGTATTCTTTTTCAGTCATTTCAAGGGTTTCCTGCTCTGTAGGGTTTGGTATTTGAGAATTACTGTATTCTCTTGGTGGTGTCATGTTTTCTTGGGTTTTTGTATGTCTAGTATCTCTATGTTGATGTCTGGTCATCTGGGAGAGCAGTTGCTTCTTCTGTTACTCTGGAGTGGGCTTTGAGAAGAGAGATGTCCTCTTCTTTTTCTGGTCTCCATTGGTGACTCTCCTTGTGTCAGTGCAGTTGAGTGTCTGGAGGGATGCCTTCATGGAGGCCGTGGCTACTGCTGTGGTATCAAGCCACTTTTGTGGCAGACATGGCTGTGGCAGTGGCTGTGGTGGGCTACCCACACAGAAGTGGTGTTTTTGGTGTGCTCCCTTGCCTGCTTCTGGGCAGGGGGGCTGCCCCCGGCTCCTGCCTAGGACCCTGGGTGTCCTGTCTTGCCTGCATCTGGGTGGGGGTGGGGGTGGTGGGCTGCCTTTGGCTCCCCTTGGCTGTTGCCTACGATCTCAGACATGCTCTCTTGCCTGCTTCTTGGTGGAGAGGGCTGACCTTGGCTCCTGCCTAGGAGCCCTGGCATGCTTTCGTCTGTTTCTGGGCAGAGGGGGCTGCCTTTGGCTCCCACCTAGAACCCCGGACATGCTCTCTTGCCTGCTTCTGGGTGGAGGGGGCTGCCCTCAGCTCCCCTGTATTATCTTTTAATTCTGTTTTTCCATAAACTTTTTGAAGTACCCTCATATTATATGTTTAACATAATTTATATACAATATGTACTATATTATATAATTAAAGTAATATATATATAATAGATATTAAACATATATAATATTTATATAATAATAAAAACTGTATTTTCCTTTCTGGTAGTTGTAACTCTTATTTCTGTTTTATGCATTGTCTTGATTAGAGCTTATAGAATAATAGTGAATACTAAGCTTCCATATCCTCTTCAGATGTCAGTGGGTTGTGCCTATTAAAATGTCATTTATTTTAATAGCACTTTGAGCCAGCTAATATACACAATGCTTTAAATGTGTTATGTTTATGCTCATAGTTTTTATCAGAGAGGTTTCATGGTATCATAGATAGCTTTTTTGCTGGTTAAAATTGATAAGTGAGCAATGTATAAATCATAGAAAATGAAGAGCAGAAAACATACTGAAAATAAACAGGGTAGGGGCTTACTAGTGAGCGTGTCCTGCATTCTCACAGCCGTCCCTCAAAGCAGGTGTCTGTGCTTTCTTCTGTTTAATGTTATTTAGGCCTAGGAGGCACTAGGTAATGTCCACAAGAGTGGGGTCAATGAAGCCAGTCCTGAAGCTGGACCTGCATTCCCAGTATTTATGGGATCTTTAGTCATAGGTATTAGCTGAAGTGTAATAATGTATGGATTGCAAAACTTTTCCTTTTTCTGATATTTTTTGCAGGATAAATTCTTCCTTCAATTCCTTCACTTTACAAAATGGGAATTTTAATTTTAAGGTAGTCCTCCCCTCAAAAGAATACTCTCCTGCCTGTGGGTGCTGATCCCTGGAGGTATGGTGGGATGGGGACTTTCAGGGGTGTGGTATGTTAGCACCCTCAGCACATGTTCCTCCTGCTGCCTCCTGGGTGGGCTGCTTTCTACGATAGAGTTGGAAAGCAAAAATTGGCATTTCCCACTGTCTTGGGAAAGGCTTGCATCTGGAACTGAGTTTACTGGGGAGTGGAAGGAGGGCTTGAGGCTCCATTTGCTGCTTTGGCCCCCTAGACATGGAGTGGTTTTGTGGTATATCCGCAAATACAGCTAAGGTTGGGTATTTCTGCAGTTGGCAGATTTGGCACTAGTGTCCTGGTCCCTGGGTTGGGACAAAGAAAGTTGATCTAGAGTCAGTATTAAAGACAGCAGCTTCCTGTTCCTCCTGTGTTGTGGTTGTATGAAGATGCAGTCCCCTCCTGGGGAGACTCAACACAGAGACTTCCTCCAGGCCTTCCCACAGTTTGGTGTGCAGCTAGTTGTCTTTGTTAAACCTCTGCATGTGAATTAAATAGTACATCTGAACCCAAGGTTTGTAGGTTTCTGTAAGTGCTGGTTACAACTGGAACATGTATCCTTTACATGTTCCAGTTGTATTAGCATCCTTGCTCGAGCATCATTACAGAGGAGTTTAACGGGCAGTGTATGCATGCTATTGTTATGAACTATCTCCAATTGTGTAACTGCTGTTGAGAGTCTGCAGCCAAATATTTCAGGCATTTTCCTTCCGGTGTTCGACCAAGGTTGGTAGAGAAGTGGAAATAAGTTATGTATGGGCTTCTGAGTTCTATCTCAATCCCTCTCACACCATTTTCAAATATGCCTGCCTGCATTTTTCTTTTTAAACAGCTTTATTGAGATATCATTTATAAAGCATACAGTCAGCCATTTAAATGGTATGGTTAAATGGTTTTTAATGTAGTCATAGATATGTGCAACCAGTCAATTTTAGACTATTTTCATGACCTCATAAAGACAATCCATACCCTTTAGCTGTCACTCACTAATTTCCTTCTTCCCAACTCCCCTCCCCACCAGCCCTAAGAAACCACTAATCTGTCTCTATAAATTTTCTTATTCTGGACATTCGTATGAATGGAATCATGTAGATTTTTGTGACTGGTGTCTTTCAATTAGCATAATGTTTTAAAGGTTCATTCATGTTGTAGCACATATCAGTACTTTATTCCTTTCTGTATCTAAATAATACTCCATTGCATTGATATGCTACAACTTTGTTTATCCATTTGTCTATTAATGGACTTCTGGGTTGTTTTTACCTTTTGACTATTATGAATAATACTGCAGTAAGCATTCGTGACAAGATTTTGTGTTGACCTATATTTTCATTTTTGTAGGTATATACCTAAGAGTGGAATTGCTGGGTCATATGGTAACTCTGTGTTTAATCGTTTGAGGAACTGCCACTGTTTTCCAAAGTGGCTGCACCATTTTACATTCCCAGCAGCAGTGTATGAGGGTTCTGATTTCTCCACATCCTCACCAATATGTGTTGTTACCTGACTTTTTAATTCTAGCCGTCCTAGCTGGTGTGAAGTGGTTATTTATTGTTTTGCTTTCTGTTTCCCTGATGACTAATGATACTGAGTATCTTTTCATGTGTTTAGTGGCTATTCGTACAACTTCTCTAGAAAATTGTGTATTCTGATCGTTTACCCAGTTTTAAATAGTAGTTAATTTGACTTTTTATTATTGAATCATAAAGTTCTTTATGTATTCTAGACGAAGATCCCTTATCATATACATGATTTGCAAATATGATTTCACCCATTCTGTGGGTTGTCTCTTCATTCTCTTGATAGTGTCCTTTGAAGCACAAAAGTTTTTAATTTTGGTGAAGTCCAGTTTATCTATTTTTTTCTTTTGTTGCTCCAGGTTTTGGTGTTTTATCTAAGAATCCTTTCTAAATCCAAGGTCATGAAGATTTACCTCTAAGAGTTTTATTCTAAGAGTTTTAGTTTCAGCTCTTACATTTAGGTCTTTGATACATTTTGAACTAATTTTTGTATATGGTGTGAAGTTGGAATTCACGTTCTTTCTTCTGCACGTGGCTGTCCACTTGTCACATCACCATTCATTAAAAAGACTCTTCTTTACCTATTGAGTTGTCTTGGCACCCTTCTCGAAAATCAGTTGACCACAGATGTATGGATTTATTTCTGGACTCTCAATTCTATTCCATTGATCTACATGTCTATCCATGTACCAGTACTACAGTGTCTTGATTACTGTTGTTTTGTGGTAAGTTTTGAAGTGGGAAATTTGAGTCTTCTTGGTTTGTACTTCTTTTTCAAGATTGTTTTGGCTGTTTGGAATCTCTTATTATTCCGTAGAATCAGCTTATCAGTTTTTACACAGTAATCCACAGATTCTGATAGTGATTTTATTGAATCTGTAGGTCAGTTTGGGGAGCATTGCCATCTTAACAATGTTGTGTCTTCCGATGCATGAAAATGGGATGATTTTCCACTTATTCAGATCTTTTAAAATTTTATTTTAACAATATTTTGTAATTCTCATAGAATAAAATTTGAATTTTCACTCAAGATATTCCTATTTCATTATTTTTAATGCAGTTGTAAATGAAATTTGGATTTTTCATTGCTGGTGTATAGGAACACAGCTTATTTTTGTACATTGATTTTGTATCTTGTAACCTTGTTGAACTCTTTTATTCTTATAGGTTTTTCGTGGATTCTCTAATATTTTCTATATAGATGATCATGTTGTCTACATATAGAGACAGCTTTACATCTTCCTTTCCCATCTGGATGCTTTTTATTTCTTTTTCTTGTCTAATTGTCCTGGCTGGAATCTTCAGCAGAATGTTGAATAGGAGTAACAAGAATAGACATCCTTGTCTTGTTACTGATTTTAGGAGGAAACCTTTTAGTCTTTTACCATGTAGTATGATATTAGCTGTGAGATATTCATAGATGCCTATTATTAGGTTGAGAAAATTCCCTTCTTTTCCTACATTGTTGAATGTTTTTATCATGAAAGGATATTGGCTTTGTCAAATGCTTTTTCTACATCTATTGAGATGATGATGTAATTTTTAAAATTCTCTTGATAATGACACATTATATTAATTGCTTTTCAACCAACCTTTCATTCCTGGGATACATATCACTTAACCATGGTATATAATTCTTTTCATTTATTTATTTTTTTGTATTCAGTTTGCTAGCATTTTGTTGAGGAGGAGATTTTGTTTTTGTCCATGTTCGTAAGAGATATTATCTAGTTTCCTTTTCTTGTGATGTCTCTGTCTGGTTTTAGTATCAGGTAATATTTCCCTCACAAAATGAGTTAGGAAATGTTCCTTTCTCTTCTGTTTTTGGAAAAGTTTGTGAAAACTTGGTATTAATTCTTCTTTAAATAGTTGGTAGAATTCAGTGAGGAACATATCTGGGCCAGGGCTTTTGTTTTGGGGTAGTTTTGATTACTAATTCAGTCTCTCCACTTGTTCTCGGTCTGTTCAGATTCTCTGTTTCTTCTTTAGTCAGTTTTGGTAGCTTGTGTCTGTGTAGGAATTTGTCCATCTCATGTAAGTTATCAAATTTGTTGATGTACAGTTGTTCGTAGTGTTCCTTTATATTTTTTATTTATATAATAGTCAGTAGTTATGTTCCGTCTCTTTCATTTCTGATTCTAGTAATTTAAGTCTTCCCTCTTTTTTCTTGTTCAGTCTTTAAGATTTGTCAATTTTGTTACTCTTTTGAAAGAACCAAATTTTGGTTTTGTTGATTTTCCACTGTTATTCTCCATTGATTAATATCTGCTCTCATCTGTGTTATTTCCTGCCTTCTGCTGCCTTTAGGTTTAATTTACTCTTCTTTTTACAATCTTTTAAAGTAGAAGTTCAGATTATTGATTTAGAAATCCTTCTTTTTCTCTCTAGACATTTACAGCTATACATTTCCCTCTAAGCATTGGTTTAGCTGTATCCCACAAATTTTGGTATGTTGTGTCTTCACTTTAATTCATTTCAAAGTATTTTCTGGTTTCCTTTTTGATTTCTTCCTTGGCCCATCAGTTATTAGAAGTGAGCTTTTAAGTTTGCACATGTTTTTGAGTTTTCCCTGCTTTGATTTATAATTTCATTCCACTATGGTGAATTATTTGAAATAATTTTATCCTGGTAATGTATTGAGATTTGTTTTATCACCTAGTGTATGATATATCCTGGAGACTGCTCTGCGTGCACTTGAGAAGAATGTACATTCTTTTGTTGGTTGAAGTGTTTTACAGATGTCTGTTAGGTCTTGTAAGTTTGTAGTGTTTTCTGTCTTCTGTTGTTGATTCTTCTGTCTAGTTGTTCTATCCATTATTGAAAATGACATACTGAAGTCTGTGTGAATGTTGGAATGTCTAGTTCTCCCTTTATTTCAGTCCATTTTAGCTTCTTGTGTTTTGTTTTGTTACTGTGTGCATATACAAATGTATTAGTCTATTTCTGTTGCTTGTAACAGAAATACCTGAAACCAGGTAATATGTAAAGAGACAAAATTTATTGCTTACAGTTTTGGAGGCTGGGAAGTCCAAAGTCCAGAAAACACATATGGTGAGGGCCTTGTTGGTGGTGACTCTACACAGTGACACAGGTCTCATGTGTTGGATGGTGGAACTTGAGAGAGAGAGCTTCTCACATGCTGTCCTTGTAAAGCCAACAGAACCACATCCATGACAACCATTAAACTATCACTGGATTAATCTATTCACCAGGATGCCATCCTCACAATCTAATCAGCTCTTCAAGGCCTCACCTTTCAATCACCATAATAGGATTTCCCATTCTCTTAACACGGTCAGTGTGGATTAAGCCTTAATGAGCTTTGGGAGGGACATCCAATCCACAAAAACTACTGTGTCTTTAATTGTTATATCTTCTCGATAGGTTGATCCATTTATCATTATGAAATTAACTTTGGTAACTTTTTGAAAAAAAATAAACTATTTTATCTGTTGACATGGTCATTTCAGTTTTGTCATGGTTGCTGTTTGCATGATATAAAAGGGTACTTCAAAAAGTTTGAGGAAAAATAGAATTAAAAGATAATATGAATCTTTCCATGATCTTTTTGAAGTATCCTTGTATCTTTTCCCCTTTTACTTATAGTATGTTTTTATATTTGAATCTAACGTGTGTCTCCTGTAGGCAGAATTTAGTTGGATCTTATACAAAATAATCCATTATGGTCCCCACCACTGGGAGAGACTTAAGAGGCTTGGGGCCCCCACACCCCCAGCCAGCCATTCCTGAGAAGGTAGGTAGGGTGGGACTTCTGACCCAGGCCAGTTCCCACCACTGGGAGAGACTTAAGAGCCTTGGAGTCCCCAAACCTTGAGCCAGCTGTCCCAGAACAGGCAGGCACAGTGGGAACCCCAGCCCAGGCTAGTTCCTGCTGACCAGAAGTGGCAGTCCCTTGAGGATCCAAGCCAGACATCAGGGTGAAATGAGTGGACTGACACCTCTGGCCACAATGACAAAACACCAAAGGAAATATACCAAAAATATGAAAAATCAAGAAAGTACATCACCACAAAAGGAAAACAATAACTCTCAAGAGCTAGATCCTATAGAACAGGAAGTCTTTGAAATGACAGACAAGGAATTTAGAGTAACAATTGTAAGGAAACTAAATGAGATACAAGAAAACTCAGACAATACAGTGAAATGAGAAAAAATATAATGAATCTGAAAGAAGAAATGTATAAAGATATCAATTCCTTGATAAAGAATGTAGCGAGCTTGTGGAGCTGAAGGATTCGTTCAATGAAATAAAAAACACAACAGAGTGTTTAACCAGCAGACTTGAACAAGCAGAAGAGAGAATTTCTGACCTTGAAGACAGGCTGTTTGAATTATCTCAGGCAGACCAGAAAAAAGAAAAAAGAATCCAAAAAATTGAAGAAAATCTAAGAGAGACTACAGACAACCTTAAGCACTCAAATATCCGAATCATGGGCATTCCAGAAGGGGAGGAAAAAGGAAATGGCATTGAAAACATATTCAGTGAAATAGTAGCAGAAAAATTCTCAGGTATAGGGAAAGTCACAGATCTCCAGATTCAGGAAGCCCGAAGATCCCCAGACACACTCAACCCAAAAAGATCCGCTCCAAGACATGTGATAATCAAATTGGCAAAACTCAAAGAGAGAATCTTAAAAGCTGCAAGAGAGAAGTGGCAAGTCACCTATAAGGGAGCCCCAATCAGAATAATATCAGAGTTTTCATCAGAAACCCTAAAAGACAGAAAAGAATGGGATGATGTATTCAAAACTCTAAAGGACAAAAATTGCCAGCCAAGAATACTTTACCCAGCAAAGCTACCCTTACAAAATGAAGGACAAATAGTATATATCTCAGGCAAACAAAAACTGCAGGAGTTCACTACCACACGGCCAGCCCTACCAGAAATTCTCAAGCAAGTACTGGGTTTGATACCACAAAAACAACCATCACTGCCATGAATACTCAAGAAAGAACAATACCTATCAGCAAAGCAAAAATGCTAACAAAAGAGAAAGAAAATAGTTTATCACCCCAAGAAACCAACAAATACAGAAGAAAAACAGAAAATTATAAAGGAACAAAAGGTACTTAAGACATTTAAAAAAAAATCAGTTAAATGCTAGGAGCAAATCAACACCTTTCAATAATAACTCTAAAGGGATCAAATTCCCTATTCAAAAGACACAGACTGACTGGATTAAAAAGACACAGACTGATGGACCTGTAAAGACACATATAGACTAAGAGTGGAAGGATGGAAAAAGATATATCATGCAAATAGAAATGAAAAACAAGCTGGAGTAGCTATTCTTATATCAGATAAAATAGACTTTAAAGTAAAAACCATAACAAGAGATATTGAAGACCACTATATAGTGATAAAAGGATCTATCCATCAAGAAGACATAACAATCATAAATATATATGAACCTGATGTCAGAGCAGCGAGATTTACACAGCAAACACTATTAGATCTAAAGAAAGAGATAGACATTAACATCATAATAGCAGAGTACCTGAACACCCCACTCTCATGATTGTCCAGATCATCTAGGCAAAAAATCAATAGAGAAACACAAGATCTAAACAATACATTAGACCAATTGGACTTGGCAGATACCTACAGAACATTCCATCCAACAACCTCAGAATATTCATTCTTCTCATCAGCACATGGAATATTCTCCAAGATAGACCACATGTTAGGTCACAAAGCAAGTCTCAACAAATTCAAAAAAATTGGAATTATTCCATGTATTTTCTCTGATTACAGTGGATTAAAATTAGAAATCAATAATAAGTGAAACTCTGGAAATTATACAAACACATGGAAATTAGACAACATTCTACTTAATGATATGTGGGTCCAAGAAGAAATTAAACAGGAAATCAAAAAATTTCTTGAAACTAATGACACATCATACCAAAACATGCGAGATACTGCAAAAGCAGTATTAAGGGGGAATTTTATCGCATTAAATGCTTACTTCAGAAGAATGAAAGGTGGCAAATAAACAACCTAACACTACACCTTAAAGATCTATAAATACAAGAACAATCCAAACCTAAAGTTAGTAGACAGAAAGAAATAATTAAGATCAGAGCAGAATTAAATGAGATAGAAACCTGAAAAACAATACAAAAGAGCAGTGAAACAAACAGTTGTTTTTTTAAAAAGATAAATAAATTAGACAACTCTTTAGAAAGATTAGCTAAGAAAAGAAGAGAGAAGATACAAATAACAAAAATTAGAATTGAAAAAGGTGACATTACAACTGACACCTCAGAAATACAAGGAATCATTAGAGACTACTATAAACAACCACATGCCAACAAATTTGAAAATCTGGAGGAAATGGATAAATTTCTGGACACATACAAACTACAAAAACCGAGCCAAGAAGATATAGAAAATCTGAACAGACCAATAACAATAAAAGAGATTGAAGCTGTTATCAGAGGGCTCCCAACAAAGGAAAGCCCAGGATCAGAAGGGTTCACTGCAGAGTTCTACCAAACCTTCAAAGAGGAACTGATACCAATTCTCTACCAACTGTTCCAAAAGATTGAAACAGAGGCCATTCTCCCAAACTCATTCTATGAGGTAAATATCACCCTGATATCAAAACCAAACAAAGACGCATCAAAAATAGAAAACTACAGGCCAATATCCTTGATGAATATAGATGCAAAAATCTTCAATAAAATACTAGCTAACAGAATACAGCAACAAACACAAAATTATACACTATGATCAAGTGGGATTCATCCCAGGGATCCAAGGTTGGCTCAACATATGCAGATTAATAAATGTGATACACCACATCAATAAAATCAGACAAAAACCATATGATCATCTCTATAGATGGTGAAAAAGCATTTGGCAAAATCCAACATTATTTAATTATAAAGACTCTTTACAAGTTAGGCATAGACAGAAAGTATCTAAACATAATTAAAGCCATATATGATAAGCCCACTGCCAATATCATCCTGAATGGGGGAAAGCTGAAAGCTTTTCCCTTAAGAACAGGAACTAGACAAGGATGCCCACTCTTACTGCTCCTATTCTACACAGTGTTGGAAGTACGAGCAAGAACAATAAGAAAAGAGAAGGAAATAAAGGGCATACAGATTGGAAAGGATGAAGTCAAGCTGTCCTTGTTTGTGGATGATATGGTCCTATATATTGAACATCCTAAAGCCTCTGTAAGAAAACGACTAGAGTTGATAAGTGATTTCAGCAAAGTTGCAGGATACAAAATCAACACACAAAAATCAGTAGCGTTTTATACTCCAATAGCGAACATGCAGAAAAAGAAATCAAGAAAGCTAGCCCATTTATCATAGCCACCAAAAAAATAAAATACTTAGGAATAAAGCTGACCAAGGATGTGAAAAATCTCTATGAAGAGAACTACAAACCACTGTTGAGAGAAATTGAAGAGGAAAGGAAAAGATAGAAAGATATACTTTGCTCTTGGATTGGAAGAATTAACATTATGAAGATGTCCATATTACCCAAAGTGATCTACAGATTCAATGCTATCCCCATCAAAATTCCAATGACATTTTCCTCTGAAATGGAAGAAGCTATCCAGACATTTATATGGAACAACAAAAGACCACACATAGCTAAAACAATCCTGAGCAAAAAAAAAAAAAAAAGCTGGAGGCATAACACTACCTGACTTTAAACTAAACTACAAAGGTATAGTAACCAAAACAGCATGGTACTGGCATAAAAACAGACACTTGGATCAGTGGAATAGAAAAGAGAACCCAGAAATCAATCCGTACTCCTATAGCCATCTAATCTTTGACAAAGACAGCCAATCTACGTATTGGGGAAGAGACTGCCTTTTCAACAAGTGGTGCTGGTAAAATTGGAAACTCATATGTAGGAGAATGAAATTAGACCCATATCTTTCACCATATACCAAAATCAACTCAAAATGTATTAAAGAATTAAATATACATCCTGAAACAATAAAAATCCTTAAAGTACACATAGGGGAAACACTCCGGGAAGTAGGAATGGGTACAGATTTCGTGAATAGCACCCAAAAAGCACAGGCAACTATAGGAAAAATAAACAAATGGGATTATTTTAAACTAAAAAGCTTCTGCACAGCAAAAGAAATAACAGACTAAAAAGACAACCAACAAAGTGGGAGACAATATTTGCAAAATATGCATCTGATAATAGATTAATATCCAGAATATATAAGGAACTCAAACAACTTTACAGCAAAAAAAAAAAAAACACCCCAGTTAAAAAATGGGCAAAGGATCTGAATAGGCATTTCTCAAAGGAAGATATATGAATGGCCAACAGACACATGAAAAAATGCTCAACCTCACTCAGCATCCGGGAAATGCAAATCAATACCACTTTGAGATACCATACCACTCCAGTTAGGATGGCTAACATCCAAAAGACTGAGAATGATATGTGCTGGAGAGGTTGTGGAGAAAAAGGAAGTCTCATACATTGTTGGTGGGGCTGCAAAATGGTGCAGCCTTTATGGAAAATGGTATGGAGGTTCCTCATACAATTACAGATAGATCCACCATACGACCCAACTATTCTACTGTTGGGAATATATCCAGCGGAATGGAAATCATGTCAAAGGGATACCTGTACTCCAATGTTTACTGCAGCTCTATTTACAATAGCCAAGTGTTGGAACCAGCCCAAATGTCCATAATCTGATCACTGGATAAGGAAACTGTGGTATATCTACACAATGGAATACTACACTGCTATGAAAAAGAACGAAATACTACCATTTGCAACAACATGGATGGACTTAGAGAAAATTATATTAAGTGAAACAAGTCAGGCACAGAAAGAGAAATACCACATCTTCTCGTTTATTTGTGGGATCTAAAAATAAATAAATAAATACAGAAATCAAGGGTTGGGGAGAAGACAGAATAACCACAAAAATTCCTTGAACTGTTTAAGTGAACAGCTATGATGGGGGGAGGGAAAGCGGTGGAGAGGAACAGGTAAAGAGGCATGAACATTAACTACAATGTATATTGAGAAGTAAAATAAAAAAAAAATCTATTATGATAGTCTTTGCCTTTTATTGGAGTTTTAAATCCATTTACATTTATTATTATTAATGGTGTAGTTTAATTTACATCTGCCATTTTCCTTTTTGTTTTCTGTATGTCTTGTGCCTTTTTTCTTACTGCTTTATTCTGCATCGTCTGTTTTCTAATGTAGCTTTAATATTATTCCCTTACCATCTGTAGTCATTTTCTTAGCCCAATACAGTTTTGCTCCTACATATTTTGTGCTGTTATTGGCAAATATATTACATAAACATTACATTTCTACATGTTATAGGCTTAACATTGCAGTATATATATATATATATTAATTTATACAAATTTGAAAAAAATCAGTTAGAAGAAAGACAAATGCATTTGTACTGTATTTTATATTTACATAATTGCCTTTACCAGTGCTCTTTGTTCTTTCATGTGGATATGAATTACCATATGGAGTTACTTGCTTTCAGCCTGATGAACTTTAGTGTTTCTTATAATGTGGGTCTGCTGGCAACAGATTCAGATTTGTTTATCTGGGAAAATCATTATTTCACCTTTAATTTTTAAAGATGGCTTTGCAGGGTATAGGATTCTTGGTTAGATTTTTTTTTTTTTTTTTTTTTTTTTTTTTTTTTTTTTTTTTTTTTTTTCATTGAGTGCTTTGAATACTCATATGTTATCCCACTGCCTTCTGGCCTTTATTGTTTCTGCTGAGAGTGAGCTCTTGATCTTATTGGGGTTTCCCTGGTAAATTACTATTCATTTTTCTCCTGTAGTTTTCATGATTTTCTCCTTGTCTTTGTGTGGTATAATAAAGAATACGTCAGGTCTTCGTTCCTGGTTCCTGGCACAGAGCTTCAAGAACCCTTGGAATTTCCTGAGTAATAGGAGTGTTATGCTAATGAAGCAATTCATGGTGGGCTTATAGATAGTTTCAGGATAGGGACTGGTTATGAGAAAGACCAAATATGTGATTGGAGGGTTAGGATTTTCAGTCCCTAGACCTCCAGGGGTGGGAGAATTGGAAACTAAGTTTAATCATGTGGCCAATGACTTAACCAGTCAGGCATATCTAATAGAATCCCAGTAAAAACTTTTGACACTGAAGCTTAGTGGAGCTTCTTGGTTGGTGAACACATTGATGTGCTGGGAGAGTGACATGCCTGAATTCCATGGGGAAGTGGGCACAGTAGCTCTGTATTCCCTCCTAGACCTCACCCTGTATGTCTCTAAATTTGGTTATTCTTAGTTGTTCTATTATAATAACACTGAAATCATACATATAGTACTTTCCTGAGTTCTCCAAGTTGTTCTTACAAATTATTGAATCTTAGGGGGTTGTGGAAACTCCATAATTTATATCCATTTGGTCAGAAGAGAAGGTGGCCTGGCAACTCTGAAGTGTGGCTTGTGTCTAAAGTGAGGGCAGTCTTATGGAGGACTGAGCCTTTAACTTGTAGAGTCTGAGTTTAATTCCCAGTGGTTAGTATAAGAATTGTATTACAGTACAACCAGTTGGTGTCGGCCCAGTTGGGAGTGAAACAGAACATTTTGACTTTTTAGTTTTACTATGATGTGGATCATACTGTGATCACATTTTGATTTTCACTTTTACTGTGATGTTTTTATTCTGCTTGGTGTTTGTTGTGTTTCCTGGATGTGTTTGTTGGTTATTGTTTTTCAATGAATTTGGGAAATGTTCTATTATTTTTTTGAACATTTTTTCTATTTCTGTCCTCTCCTTTTGATACTTCTGTTTGCATATGTTGGTGTGCTTGATGGTAATCACATTTCTCTGAGGCTCTGTTTATTTTTCTTCATTCTCTTTTCTCTCTGGTTTTTGGCTTGCATATATTCTCTAGCAATCTATCTTCAAGTTCACTAATTGTTTCTTCTTTAAATTCAAATCTACTGTAAAACCCCTCTAGTGAATTTATTTCATTTATTGTACTTTTCAACTATAAAATTTCCAACTTTTTTTTTTTGATAATTTCTCTCTCTTTACAGGTGTTCTCTATTTTTTGCAACATTCTTAACAGTTCTCATCATACCATCTTTACTTCTTTAGTTACAGCCTCCTTTAGTTCTGTGAACATATTTATAATGGTTACTTTGAAATCTTTTTCTAATAAATTGATATCTAGTTACTCTCACAGGTAGCTTGTGTAGCTTCCCCCCCTCCCCACTTTCCCTTAGTGTATGGATGGGTCATACTTCCCTTGTTTCTTTGCATGTCTTATAATTTGTTGTTGGAAAATGGACATTTTAGTAATATATTGTAGCAGCTCTTGATAGTGGTCCCTCCCTCAACCCTGGGCTTGTTATCATTGTTTGTTTATTTGTTCATTGACTAGCTGGATTGTTCCCAACCCTGACCCCACAATGTTTAGCCTCCAGTGTTGCTCCTCAGGGAGGTGCAGCTTTGGGTGTGCCCATTCTCACCCGGGAATGACAGTAGTTTGGGCAGGCTCTCTCCCTCTCTGTCTCTAACCATGTCCCCATGTTAAACTCCACTAATTGCTGGTGATTGCTCTGTTTTCAACAGTGCCCTAGAACATAAATTGCTTTACAAATGAAGACAATCAAACTGTGGTTCCTTTGAAGGAATAGTTTGAGGTCCCATTGAATATTTGCTCTGACCCCAAGAGGGATGCTTCCAGCTGCCTTATTCTCCAGTTCTCCCCAGCAAGCTAGCCCCACCTTCCTGCAGTTTAGTTTGTATCTTGAGTCTCCTACCATTTGCCTTTCACCACAACCTCCATTTCTCTTGAGAGCTCCCTTAGGTTTGAACTTCTCCACACTCTATTGCAAATAAAGTAAGCTCCTTTGGAAAGAGATTCTTTCTTCCATAGCTCTATCCTACTTCTCTCCCCAGGCAAATTAGCTGAGCCAGGGCTCTGGAGGCTGGTGTGGAAACAAAGGCAAGTTTCTGAGTGACTTCCCTGGGAGCTGTTTAGTGGGGGACGGGGGGTGAGGTGGGTGGTGGCCTGAGGTCCTCTCAGCTTACTTCTTATGTGGAATCATCACCTCTCCAGCCTAAGCAAGGGCATTTGGGGCCCTAGTATTCTCAGTGCAGCATTCCCACAGCAAAGCCCACTTCCCATGAGTGGGTCTGGGTGGAAGGAGGGAGCCCCCCATCTCTCCACTGCATTCACTGGGGGGTTATCCTGAATGACAGGCTCCTGGGGGTAGGATGTGAGATGCTGAAGTCCTGCTCCTCCCATGAAGATAATCCTCTGGCTTGGAGCTGGGGCAAGAGGAAGGCTGTGCTGTTTGCTGCAGCTGTCCTGAGTGGAGTCTCTACCTTGCTGAACTGGAAGAGGAGAGGGAGCAATCTTAGTTCAAATACCATAGATGTTTGTCTTTCTTACTGAATTTTTATAAGTTTTCTTGAATAGATATTTCTTCATTTACTGTTTGCCCTTGGGAGCATTTTCAGAAGTGTTAGGTGTTTTTTTGTTTTTTCTTTCTTTGTTTTTTTTCATAATTTCCGGCGGTTTCACTGGGGAGTGGGTCCATGGAGCTCCTCATCCTGTCATACCCAGAGTTGATTCTTACTTTTTTAAAACCACATTTAAGTAGCTTAACAGACTTGGGGAGTGTGTGTGTGTGTGTGTGTGTGTGTGTGTGTGTGTGTGTGAGAGAGAGAGAGAGAGAAAGACGGGAGAGGAGAGGAGAGGAGAGAGAGACACATACACATACCCTTATGTTTTCTTCATTACCCATTTTCTTGATTTCTGGGTATAAGTGGTCCTGTTCTCTTGCCCCTCTTCCTCTTCCTCTTAATAGGAAGTATTTAATATAGATGTGTATTTTTCCAACAGAAATGGTAAATGGAGAAGATACGTGGTGTGGGGTGGGAGTATAGGATATAAAAACTCTGGTGGTAACTGATGGTTATGGCATTCTAGTGTATCTAGAGAGAGGATACAGAGGGAATGGCAAGCTCAGGGAGCGCACCTGGAGAGCTGGCCATCAGGTGAGGGAATGTCTAGCGCAGCATGGACACTCTGTACTCTGGTGATTGCAGGCTCAGCTCTGAATCTTAGTTCTAAAATTATTTTTTTTTAAAAAAAATCAGTGTTTAGGTTTCTAAATTTTCAAAGAGAAGGATGAATTGACTTAAGACACAAGCTTTTTCCTTTATTCTTTTCTTATTATTTCTGTCTCTTAAGTATGTGCATCTACCTTGTAAGTTGGTTTTTACAATAGTAATTTAGAATACTGCTATGGTTTATAAACATAAGCTACCTTTGGTTTGAGTTTTGGCAGTGTTTATTTTGGCATCTTTATTCAGTTTGTAATATAATTTATTTTGACATTTAATACAATTAGATTCTTATTACTATTTTTAGTGGTATGATTGCAAAAATTTTAGTATAATAATGACTAGCTTGTCATCTAGCTGTGGGAGTTGAGAATAGAATCTAAAATTTTTGGTAGCAGTAAGGATTGTTCTGTTTCCTCCATCTCCAAACTGACCTGCACAATGGGTAAGAAAGCCAAGAGAAGAAGTAGAGGAGTGCGTGTTTCATTTTTGCATTTTGCTGTACGTGGTACTTTCTGTTGTTACTTTCCATGTTCCTTCTTCCGTAGCTCCAAATGCCACAGTTCCATTGGTTCCCCTGCTTATTTCTGTGAAAGTCTGACTGCTTCTGAGTGGGAGTCAGCTTTACCTTGCATGGAACAGAATCAGCGGCGTGGCTGGAACACCACGTGCCTGTCCTTACATGCCACACTTGGGCTAATCTTTGCCAGTTCCTTGGAAACTTGGAAGAATGTTAGTGCTGTTGTGGATAGGAAGAAAGTGGAAACAACCCAAATGCCTGTGAGCAGGAGAAGGATGAACAGTGGTAAGCTTATGCAAAGGTGTACTACAAAGGAGAAGAGTGGGCTGCTGCCCACCACACAGATGAGTTATACACGTCATGTGGAGTGAAGGAAGCAAGACCCATACCATTTTTAGAAAACTGAAAATAAGCCAAACTTAACAATGTATTGTTTAGACAAATGTGTGTGAAAAATTTGTGAAAAGTCAAGGGAATATAGGAGAAACTATGGGAGAAGAGCACGTGGATCCAGGCTGCTCTGAGTGTTCTTGCCCTGGTGGGAGTAGGGCTACAGTGGCTGGTTCTGTGTGTGGATGACTCTGTGCTCCATGTGTAACTCTGGAAAGCAGAGGGGGTTGGGGGGCGGATAGCAGCCTCTGGTTAAGGTGCCTGGGATATCAGCTGTGAGGATGGTCTGAAGGAAGACCCACAGAGCCTGGGGTGGCTGGCCACAGCCTCTTGGGTACTAGAGATTTGTGTTTTATCCTCCAGGCAATCAAAAATCATTGAGGGGTTTTAAGGAGGTAGAGTTTTAAAACTGAACTATTAATAAGAGTAGGCAGCTCTCTTCCTTTCCATTCTTAATATTGCTACCTAACTGATCCTTCATTTTATCAAGGCTTTGTTGTTATCACAACAGTTTTCACGATAGACTTCTATGCTTCTGTTCTTTCCCCTTCTACCCTGCTCAGCACTGCAGGACTCCCTCCCCACTTCCTTAGACCCTGTTATCCTCTAGCAGTTTTAGTTTCTCATTTTAAGTTCCAGAAATCTAGATGCTTTTTCCTCTCTGGTCTTATCTTATACTTAAACCAGCCAGATCTATTTCTTTAATATTTTGTAACAGTGATATTCATAATCACTAAAAGTTATTGAGCCTTTACTATGTGCTGTGCCCACCAGTGCCTGGCCCTGCCTTAGCCTGAGGGTGGAGTGGGACTTCCACTTTGTAGCACTGGAGCACGTGGCCTGGTTCCCTCACATGCTCATCTTCCTTCGTTTCTTCTGTTTATCCATTGCTCTTCATTGGTGCCCTTACTCCAACCTGCCAAATTGATATCCATCTTTCAGGAATATCAGGTTTTCCTTTTATGGTGAAGCCTATTAACATTCAAGTCTATTAACCCAAACCACTTTTGTTTGTGTGCTACCAAATGTTGCTAACTTTTCTTATTTATGTTTCATTTGTTAGTTAAGGTGGTGTTAGTTGCTATAACAAGTAGACTCCCAAAGGCATAAGGATCAAACACAATAGAAGTTTATTTCTTGCTGATGTCACAGTCCAGGCAGGCGTTATGGGTTTGTGGTGATTCAGGCTCCTTCTGTTGTACCTGTCAATCCTGCAACTACAGCCAACCAGAGGGGGACAGCAAAGTGGAACACCTATTTAAAGTCGGGAGACAGAAATGGCATGTCAGCTTGCCAGGAATAGTCACGAGGCCACATGCAGTTGCTGTGTGGCTCAGGAAGAAGAGGACAACATCTTACCCTAAATAGTTGTGACTTCCTGCTCCTCTTTTTATTCATCTCTGTGTCCAATGTAGGTTTCTGCACAATTAAAAAAATAAGAATATGAATGAGTCTTTTTTCTTCATTCTGCTTTTTTCTTCTTTAAATGCCCTGATTTGTTTCTTTGTGTCTTGGGTCTGATTTGCACCCCTCCCTTTAATTTTCTTATTAATCACTAAATTGTAGATGCTTTTCCATTTCCTTCTCACAGCAAAACAAGGGAAACCTGCAGTATTAGTTTTTTGAAAACATGGTGTTCATCTGAATCTGTTCCTTCTACCTCGTGATGATGGAAAACAGCCAGTGACGGTGATGTTCATGTTGGCAAGGAAGACAATTGTAGGGGGAGAAGAAGAAAGGGGGCTGGCAGTCAGCAGCTGTTCCTGCCTTCCCTGGACAGCTTCTTGGAGGGCCTGGTGCCCTCCTTCCCAGGGACCTGCAGGTCCTGCTGGCACCATGTGAAGTAAGCAAGCCAGTGTCTGCACAGACTTGGGTATGATTTCAGGGTTCATGTGACTTCCCCATCCTGGGTGCCGTGTTGCCTCCTGGCTCCCCATGGGTGAAGTCCTACAGTTTGAGAGTCAATAATCTGAGGGAATTTATATTTCACGATTTCTATAATGTTATGCACAGGCCTGGGCTTGGAGAATAATCATTTTTCTTATTATTCTCAACCTAAGCTTCAGTGAAGTATCGATTATCTGACAACGTTGGTTTTTGTTAATTTTCATATTCCCATTGTTGTGATTGAAGAGGATATTCAGAGACTTTTATAGGAAGTGAGTAGGAGTAGATGGAAATTCACATTGGTTATGGCAACAGGTTAAGTTCACGTGTCTGAAATATTTCTAGCAACCTCCCCCTCCCACATGGTGTTTTGAATTTTGCCAAAAGTAATTGCCATGGATTGAATTGTGTCTCCCAAAGTCCACAGATTGAAGCTTAATTTCCATTGTAACTGTTGAGGGTGGAAAGTCCTATTTCAATAATTAAAAGGTGGGGCCTTGAAGATATGGTTAGATTGTGAGGACGGTGTCTAGTAAATGGATTGATGATGGTGGTCATGGGCATGGTTCTGAGGGCTTTAAAAGGAAGAGTGAGGCATTAGCCTCTCTGAGTTCTGCCATCTACAGTTTGATACCCTGAATCACCACAAAGAAGACCCTCACCAGCTCTGTTCCCTGGACTTTGGACTTCACAGCTTCTGAAACTGAAAGCAATAAATACTGTTTCTTTACAAATTATGCAGGTTCAGGTATTTCTGTTATGAGCAATACAGACTAATACAATAATGGATTGTGTTTCTTCATTGAGATTGCTTTTTCTAGTTTCTTAAAACTAGACAAATTTTAAGCATCTTCGATGTTGTGAAAAATATCCACCCTTTTAAAGGGTAAGTAACTACCCCTGAGTTTTACAAGAGGGCCAGCATAATGAACCTGTTATTAAAGCCGATTTAGTACTTAACAATAGAGGTATGCATGGGTTTGTACAAAACAGTTAATGCACTTACTGAATTAATCCTTTTCAGTGCTTTACAAATCTGTTGAACAAAAGAATATTTGTACCAAGCAAGGCTTTAGCCAGGCTGTTTTATGTCTATAGATCCATTTGCTAAGGAGGCAGTGTTTACAGTTTTTGATTTTAGATTGCATAAGTAATTCCAAATGTATTAATATGTGGTTGTTTTCGTAAGGTATACAGAATTATGACAAGGTTTATAATGTATATTGGTTATATAAATTGAATTTTAGTCATCAATTACCAAAGATTAATTTTTATTTCAGCAAAATACCTTGTTAAAAAATTTGGTGTGGGAAGCAAAAGTTCTCTTTCCCACACTCCCCAAATCCTACTCCAGATATGTAATAATTACGACTATTAATAGTAAACTAGACATTTAGTTTTCAAATATGTATTTTTATTTTTATTTTTATTTTTAATTTTTTTTTCCTTTTTGTCTTTTTTCGTGTCCGGCAATGGATTGCAACCCTCAGTGTCGCGCCCGTACCGGACCGGGACCAGCAACGGGATCGCAGCCCTCAGTGTTGCACCCGCACCTCGCTCAGCCAGTGAGTGGGAACCGGTCTGTATGTGGGATCCGAACCCTCGGCGGGAGCGCCGCTGTGCTCCCAAGCGGCGCACTGTAGCAGTGCGCCACCGGGCCGGCCCTCAAATATGTATTTTTAAAGGATGTAAGGTAGAAGTTTTTCGGAATGGGAAATGATTAAAAATGCAGCTTATAAGCGCTTAATGAACTTAAGTCTGGTTTCTGAAATGTGCATAAGAACACAAGTTTATCTTAATGGTTGTCTTATCACTCACTATCTTTGAGTGATAATTTTTGGTGTGTTAGAATTTAAGTGGTTCCAAGATCTTTATATTGACTGTTCAGAACAGTTGTCCCTTAGTATCCATAGGGGATTGGTTCTAGGACCCACAGATACCAAAATCCGTAGATGCTCAAGTCCCTGATGCAAAAGGACATAGTATTTGCATATAACCTAGGCATATCCTGCAGTATACTACTTTAAGTCATCTCTAGGTTACGTATAATACCTAATATAATGCAAATGCTACGTAAATAGTTGTTATACTGTAATGTTTTTTATTTGTATTATATTGTATTGTTGTATTATTATTTTTTCCCTAAATATTTTTGATCTGCAGATGTTGACCCCTGATGGAGAGGGCTACCTGTAAATGATAGAGTAAGAAGAAATTGGTTAACTCAGATTGTAAACTGGTGATACTTATAGGAATTGACAGGTCACATGTGGCTAAAGTGATGACTTTTTACTCCTGAAACTATGCGGATGTTAAGCATCAGTTGTTTGATTCAGGGTTTGCGGCAGAGCCTGGGATCTGCTTCTTTGAACATTAAGCAAATTAGATCACTCATGAAAGAGATCTCAACTCTCATTTCATTTGGTAAATGAGTTTGTTAGGGACTCCCTCCCTCTCTGTGCACATTCCCTGCCCCACAACCCACTCAGGACTCTTATAAACAGTTCCTTGATGCATCCCCAGCTTAAATAAGAGAAAGAAAGCTAAAGAAAAAGGAAACTATTACCCCATCTTGAGCATATCCAAGGAAACACAGGACCCATTCCTGTGGTAGGACCTTTCTCAAGGCCAGTCCTCCTCCTGTTTTTTAAAGATAGTTTTTGCAGAATTACAGGAGGAAAAACACCTCCTAGAGGTCATGTAGCCTCGCTTCTGACAGATGAGGGGATAAAGCAGCCAGTTAGTGATAGAGCTGCTATCAGAACCTAGGGAAAACTAGTTTGCTATGAGGAAGCTATTTTAATGACAGCAGATCAGGTTCAACAAAGATTCCTTTGTGCCTTTGAGGCCCATCCATTTCTCTCTGTGTCAGTTTTTCTCTGCAGTGTAAGAACAACAGTCACTGGACAAGAGGTCTTGACAGCTACCCCTGGATTGGAGTCCTTTGTCTTTATATTTCCTAGGCATAATAAAAATTCTCTGCCTGATATATTAAAATTACAAAGATAATCTAAGATGGGGCAGATGAACTGGAATACCTTTGACCTATCTATTGTGAACTATGTAAACGGTTTTCTCCTATAACTAAGAAGATAAGTTCCCTATGTTCAGAAGATACTTTTGTTTTCTCCATCTTTCTACTTGGCTATTTTAATTTTTCTTACTGTTTTATAAAACTTTTCTTATAGTGATGACATTAGATTTTTGCCATTATATATTGCAATTTTTCTTAGTTGTAGTGGGTTTTTTTTTTTTTCAAATTCCAATAGAACCATGAAATTTATAATTTAAAAAAAACACCCTCCCTCACCCATGTTCTCCTCTCCAGGGTCTCCAAGGGTTACCACTTGGACATTTTAAGCCTTTTCTCGAGATGTTAACTCGTGTTTCTAAGTATCATGCTCATTGCACCATTGTAGGAATAAGAATTCTATAGAAATTAATCCTTTAGAGACTGAAGCACAGTGTGTGTAAAATTGTTTCCTTTTTGCTCTGGAGTTTCAAAGTGGGTACTTTTCTGTAGTATTTTCTTCTGAGGTGGTTGAAATTGTGGCTTCAGTTTTTTATCACTGATTTTTGATTTTACATGTTACGTATAGAATGCAATTCTAGATAGTTATTTTCTATGCAATTCTATATAGTTATTTTCCATCTACACTGTGAAGATGGATTTCATTCTCCCTGATCAGGTGTTTGCCAACAACCCAAGTCGCTGTTGTCTGTTGGAAACCGCTCTGTTCTTAAGTGGCTTCCAGTGTTCGCTCTTTCCTCTAGTGTCCCATGGCTCCAGCACTTTGTGTAGGTTGACTATAAAAAAGTTTTTGTTTTGACTGGGGTAATGCCTCAATGTGACAACTCTATGACTGTCTTTCATTCTCAACCATTCTCATGTTTTTCCTTGTGAGACTGGTATTAGATGCATTAATACCTTGATGCTCTGGCTTGAAACGTGTTCTCTCAGCCCTCTTTCATTTTTTTCCCTCTGTTGATGTTTCTGTGTTATACCTAGGCCCTCTCCTCCTAATTCACTTTATTTAATCCCCTTTCTATTCCCACCATCTGCTCTCTCTGTCTGCCCCCCTTCCCCTTGGACAGACAGGACAGGCCAGGTTTCCCCGCTTGGCTGCTCATGCCTCCCAGGATCCCATCTCCTGGTTGTGTTCCCTATACTGCTCTTTCCTGCCCCTCCCAAGCACACGCTGACTTCTCAGGTAGGAGGCAAAGGACTGTGGGGATGAGGGTGCACTGGCCCCTGTCACCACACTCTGTACACTGCTGCTCTCCAGGTTTACACAGGAACGTCTTTCTCAGTTGTATTTGTTATATGAAGTGAATTAGCCTTTCTTCTATGCATGTAGAATGGTACCACGTCTGTATCTTTCTGAGAGAACTGAAAAATCTCAAATCATTTTCTGTTTTTGTGTCTATAATGAAGAATGCAGCTAGAGAAACCCTGTGATTATTACCATGTTTTAAGATGGCAGCTTAAGACATATATTTGATAGTTAATACATGCACATGGCATAAGACTTTAAATATACAAAAAAAGTCTACCTTTATTTCTGTCTCCCGGCCACATAGCTCTTCTCTACAGTTAACAGTTTCTTGTTCATCCTTCCAGAGATACCGTACACATGTGCATTTGAAGCTTGCTAGCTAGCTTGCTGTAGATCTCTCTCTCTCTCTCTCTCACACACACACACCCACACACACACACCCATCCATCTTAAATACAGAGGGTAGCATAAGACACAGACTGTTGGGCAATGTAGATCTCTCTCTCTCTCTCACACACACACACACACACCCATCCATCTTAAATACAGAGGGTAGCATAAGACACAGACTGTTGGGCACCTTGCCTTTTGGTTTGTGAACGCATCTTGCGACAGTTTTTCATATTCACACATATGGCCCTTTCTCAGTCTCATGTCCTTAACGCTGTCTGGATTTACCACTTTTTACCTAACTGAGCCCTCTGCTGATGGGCATTTAGTTGTTGCTACCTTTTGCTCTTGCAAATTGTGTTTTCTTGTATGTGGGCTTTGAATGCTAAATAAGTGACCAAATAAACCAAATAACCACAATTTAATTGGTGTTTGATCACAAACGTTTTTTCATGTTTTTAGGAACTACAAAATGTGTTAATATTAACACATGTAGTTGTCACAGTGTGTACTTTAGAATAAGCACCCGGTCATCATCCTGCCTCTTGCTGTTCAGTCTTAAGTTACTTTGACTCACTGAGGCAGTGTTTCCACAGGAGCTGATTGAAAAGAATGTTACTTTAAGAGCCAGTGATGTGAACCATTTACTGGTTCTCAGTTTAATCTAAGGCATCCTTGTAGTGTTTATTGCCAAACGCCAACCTGACAACCCAAAACTGAGCTGAGTGGATAGAGCCTACCCACCCAGAAGAGGCCTGCTCATGGCAGCTCCACCCAGCTCCAGGTTTAATTTGGAAGATGGTGAAGGCCTCTGTGCTGTGGCATTTCAGTGAGGAGGGAAAACATGGAATGTGTCCAGCCAGCTGCCGTCATGGGCCTCGGCCCCACGGCCCTATGCTCTCGTCCTCCACTCCTTCATAGGGTGTAGCTGCCCATCCTTTAAAGTGTGTATGCTTTTAAATACTGTGGTGGCACATGCCTGAAGTGTGTCTGTGTCACCTGAGTCATCTTTCTGAGCTGAATGGTAGGATCAAGCGGGGCTGGGGAACTGGGACAACAGCTCCTACTTAGGTGGACGCCCGGCCATGCCCTCTCTCTGGTCTCCTGAGATCAGCAGTTGACCACATACTTGTAAGGTCCTTTTCAACTCGCACATGCTGTGAGTAGGTGACTGTCACATCGGAATTTTCCCTGTAGCCTGATAGCTCTAATCTGATAAAGGAGCCTAGTGTATTTGGTTTTATAGTTTGACCTAGATGTCTGAACTAGGTTATGAAATCAGTTTTCTCCAGAATTACCAGTTTCTCAATAACTTCAGAGTGTTTAAACATAAGATTTTTATGAGTTCTAAGATTTAGAATGGTTAGAAAGAAAATTAAGCCATTCTCCCACACCTTTTTATCATGTCGTAATCGAAGCAGCCTTCCCATGCAGTGGTGGTCCTTGTGTTTGGATGGTATAGCCTTTCTGTAGCTTGGAAGTAAGGCCCTGTGGTTACAGTCATTTCCACAATCTTCAGGAAGAACAGAATGGTGGTAGCTAATGGTGAGGCCGAGGAGTGGCTTCTGGGGAGGCTGTGCTTTCCCTCCTTCAGAGCACTCCCTCATCAAGTCACTCCCCAGACCGCACCACCTTCATGCCTTTTATGTGAATGAGCTTCAGGACACATCTCGTAGTCTTTCTTTGCAGCCAGCAGGTCAGTTCTAAGCCCTTGTACAGAAAAGTTCTGGAGTGTGATGGGCTGTGGCAGAGGGTGTGGGCCTTGGGTTGCATGCAGCTCCGTCCACATGCACCTGTTCCTCATCTGCACCGGGAAGCATGTCAGTAGGTCAGCCATGATGGGGAAAATAGAGCTCTTCAGCTGATAAGAGGAACCATTTGCACTGAATCCCACACCGGCACAGCTGTCATTCTCACCACGGTGTGACAGTGTTTTCCTAATAAAGAATTGGGATACCTGCCTAACAAAATTTTTTTCTTTTTTCTTTCTGACTTATGAACTTAACATATCTTTAAAAAGTATACACATGAACACTCATGTTTCTCTTCATATCACACAAATGTTTCACCTTTTACTAAAAAGTATACACATGAAATACTTTAAAATATTAAAATGACGGGATCTGAACTGAAGTGGTGCACACGGGTGGTGTGGTGTGCACTCAGCTGACCAGAGTGTTGTGTTCTTGTTCTTCCTATTAATCATCCCTCTCACTACTTTCTATTTTCCAGGGATATTTTGGTGTAATGTTTCCTTGTCCACTTCATTGAAATGGTGTGTGTCATTGTTGTGTTCTTGTTCTTCCTATTAATCATCCCTCTCACTACTTTCTGTTTTCCAGGGATATTTTGGTGTAATGTTTCCTTGTCCACTTCATTGAAATGGTGTGTGTCATTTATCACCATTCAGTCTTGCAATTTTTCTTGCTCTACTAAAGTCTGTGCTTTGGTAGTGTGTTTGGAGGGGCCTGGGAGCTTTCTCACAGGCTTGGACACTGTGAAGAGATCCTTCCAGTAACTTGGTGAGGTGAGAAGTTTGTATCTGTTTCATTTGGATAATTAAGCATTAAAGCTAAAGTTTTATATTTGAGGAAAAATAGGAGAAAATGCAAATGATGCTATATCTTGGTCTTTAACTTTGGGACATTTTGTTCAAAATTTTAGGATTACAAATTGTGAGATCAAGTTTGAAGCATTTTAGACCGTGAATGATGCTTGCATTGACACAGCCTAAGATTCTGTACACCTCTGATCCATATCCTCTCTGGACCCTTCAGAATCCTGTCATGAAGGGTGGCCTACCTCGGTATAGCAGCAGTGGTGACTGAAGTCGGACATCTCTCATGTTTCTCTGGGGAAATGCTCAGAGAGAAATGTGGGAGACCTCAGGTGAAGAATGAGGAGTCTGGTTTTTATGCAGCCTTTCTGAACCATTAAGTCCAGCTGTGATTACCACACCCTAGTAGGACCACACATGGTCTAGAATTACAGATTCCAGAAACACTACTGAAACTATGCCACCACTTCCAAGTCACAAGTGGTCCTGGTTTGCCTTATATGTGGGCGAGCTGACTTCTTGGCACTCCCACTGCCTTGGCCTGTGTATGTGCCATCATTCCTGTCATTTACTAATGTGGGGTTTTGCGACTCCAGCCTCTTCCAGTTGCTGAACTGGTAGCAGAGAGAGATTTCCTCACTGATCTCACTACAATTTCTTCCTTGGAGGCACACGTCAGAGCAGGGCCTGGGAAGCTGCCTGCTGATGGGATGGTGCCTTGGCTTCAGGTTTTCGCACAGCATGCAGCCATGGGCCATGCTTCATGGGGACACCAGTGTGGTTGGTGGAGGTGGCATAGGCAGCCATGGATTCATGCCCAGCATGATGTGGCATTCAAGGGGTGGAGGTGCCTGAAGAGACTGAGCCACTGGCCAAAACAGAGGATGTTAAAGCAAGCCGGACAGGCCTTGGGCAGTGTCCAGTGGGTGGCTAGAGACGTGGGGGTGAGGTTTGTTAGAGCTCATGAGATGGGTCCTGAAACTCTTCTTCATCAGGGTGGCAGGTGAACTTCAGAAGGTAGAGAAAGCTATTCTCTCATGCTCATTCTGTACACATGCAGAGGATGGGGCACTTCAGTATCTCAGTTCCAGGGAGGATAAAACGGAAAAGGGGGATTTGCAGGCACAGGAGAGGAGAACAAGAGAGAGTGCCTATAAGCCAACAATGTCCCCATAAAAACACCAGGGGCAAAGATGAGCAGAGTTTAGGCCACACGTGTTAACTCAGAAAAGGGTGCATGCAGCTTGTATTGAGGTTTTGGAAAATCATTAACATTTTTTAAGATTCTTCTTTTGGTGGTGTTTTTATTTACTAGTTGTAGTACGTTAAGTGAGAGATAGGCCTTTAGATCTGCGGCTTAAATGTAAGACTAACCAATCTGTGCTAGGTTTCCAGCCTTCAGGCTAAGGAGTAGTCATAGTGGGGGTTTTTTAGCTTTGCGTAAACTCTTGTCTAATATGTTTGATAATATTCATTAAATGAATGGATATATCTAGATTTCACTGGGGGTTGGGTGGGGTAAGGATATAGCCACCTGCCCACCCCCACCTAGGATGTACCTTGCTTGTTTGTGTTCTGAGATGCACGCTGCCCATGACTTGCTCAGCACCTTGGGAAACTCAGGAAGTCTGAGTGAGTCATAATTGTCCTCAGTGTACTCAGGCATTTGGAGTATTTATGTGGCTCCAGACTCAGAGTTGGCTGCTTTCCTTTAAATGGCCAGTGTTAAATCCTTTGTAGGCAATCATGGGTCTGCTCACTCTGTGCAGGTGATAGCACCTGAGGGCCAGGAACAGAAAATGACCCCCAGAAAAAACATCAGCCATAAGTCACAGAACCCACTCCTTTTTGCCAGATACATCTAGCGAAATATATATATTAACAATCTTTGACAAATCCTTCAACTCAAGAGGATTTAATTTCACACAGAATGAGCCAGTTAACTGTGTCTTGGTGGAACGTGAGTGCCCCTGGACTTTTAGAATGTTTGTATGTGAAAAAGACTATGAAAAATTAGGAATGAAGAAATTTTTAACATTCAGGAAGTGATAGGAGTGGACAAGGAGGTCGAAAGGACATAGGGAATAGAAATTGGATATCTTGCCTTGAAAAGTAATATTGATCCAATGTGATACTGAATGTGCTTCAGTTCTGTTTAGAAACATGAAATGCCTACTTTGCATGCTGTAGTAAGCAGGTATCACACAAGTGCCTAGATTTAAAGATGTAACCATATGCTCCAGAAAGGTCTTGTCCATGCAGAATCTTCAGTCTGGTGATACTGGCAGACGAACTAACATGATAGTGTCTCCTGTTCCATCCTTGTTGCTACAAGTGACAATATTTCTTTTGTTAAATAGCTGAATAATATTCCATTTGTATATATATACTACAGTTTTTTTTTGTTTGTTTGTTTTTAAATCCATTCATCTGTTGATGGGCATTTAGGTTGATTCCATTTCTTGGTAATTGTGAGTGGTGTTGCAGTGAACATGGGAGTGCAGTGTCTCTTCAGTATATGGATTCATTTCCTTTGGGTTATATACCCAGTAGTGGGATAGCTGGGTCGTAGGGTAGATCTATTTTTACTTCTCTGAGGAGCCTCCATACTGTTTTCCAGAATGGCTGTATCAATTTACACTCCCACCAGTACCATAGGAGAGTTTCCTTTTCTCTGCATCCTTGGCAGCATTTGTTGTTTTCTGTCTTTTTGATAACAGCCATTCTTATTGGAGTAAAGCAGCATCTCATTGTGGTTTTGATTTGCATCTCCCTGATGATTAGTGATGGTGAGCATTTTTTCATGTGTCTGTTTGCCATTCGTATGTCTTCTTTTGATAAATGTCTGTTTAATACCTTTGCTTATTTTTTAATTGGATTATTTGATTTTTTGCTGTTGAGTTGTTTGAGTTCCTTATATATTCTGGGTATTAGCCCCTTGTCTGATGTGTAATTCGAAAACATTTTCCCCCATTCTGTAGGTTGTCTCTTCACTTTGTTGACTGTGTCTTTTGCTGTGAAGAAGGATTTAGTTTGACATAGTCCCATTTGTGTATTTTTGCTTTGTAGTCTTGTTCCAAAAAATGGTGCCCACTCCCACTTTGTGTAGCATTTCCCCTATGTTTTCTTCTAGTGTTTTCATAGATTCAGGTGTTAATTTAAGTCTTTAGTTCATTTTGAGTTGATTTTTGTGTATGGTTAGAAATAGAGTCTAGTTTCAATCTTCTGCATGTGGAAATCCAGTTTTCCCAGCACCATTTATTGAAGAGACTGTCCTTTCCCAACTGACTACTCTTTGTACCTTTATTGAAAAAATCAGTTGGCTGTAAATACATGGCTTTATTTCTGGGTTCTCTGTTCTGTTCCATTGGTCTGTCTGCTTTTAGGCCAGCACCATGCTGTTTTGGTTGCTATAGCTTTGAGTATATATATCTTGAAGTCAGGTAGCATGATGGCTTCCAGCTTTGTTCTTTTTGCTCAGGATTGTAAAGGTATTTGGGGTCTTTTGTGGTTCCATATGAATTTTAGGATTGTTTTTTCTATTTCTCTGAATCATTATTTTGATAGGGATTGCACTGAATCTGGAGATTACTTTTAGTAGTATGGTCGTTTTCACAATATTAATTCTTTAAACTCATGAACATTTCTTTGTGTCATGTTCAATTTCTTCCATCATTGTTTTATAGTTTTTTTTTTTTAAGGTGCTATATATCAGAAGGGAGGAAGTCTTTTTTTATTAATTGAAACAATTGATTACACATATTTTGGGGTTACAATGACTATCAATATTTGTGTACAGTATATAATTATCAAATCAATATTATTAACATGTTCATTATTACAAATTGTATATATTATTCTGTGTCCTTTACCCAATTTCCCCCTAATTCTCTTCTCCCTCCCCCGTTTCCCTTTAGTAACCATAGGTCTGTTGTCTCCTTCTGAAAGTTCAATGTATTATTGTGGACTCCTTCCTGCTTTCCTCCCCTCCCTTCCCTCTCTTTCGCTCCCTCCCTCTTTCCTTTCCTCTTTCTCTCCCTCTCTCTTTCACTCACTCTGTCCCTCTCAGCTCCCGCTTATGAGTGAGGATATGCATGCAACATTTCTCTTTCTATGTCTGGCTTGTTTCACTTAACATAATATTCTCCAACCTCATTCATGCTGCTGCAAATGGCAGAATGGCATTCTTTTTTATGGCTGAGTAGTATTCCATTGGTATTTATACCACATTTTCCTTATCCAGTTGTGTGTTGATGGACATTTAGGTTGGTTACATATCTTAGCTATTGTAAATAGAACTGTGATGAACATGGGAGTGTGGGCAGCAGCCTAATAGCCCACAAATATGTACAAATAAATGTAAAAAAATAACCCGTATATCATTCAGGAGCCTGTTGCTTAATTTCCATGTATTTGTATAGTTTCCAGAGTTTTGCTTATTATTGATTTCTAGTTTTAATCTGTTGTGGTCTGAAAAGATACTTGAAATGATTCTGATTTTTTAAAATTTGCTGAGACTTGATTTGTGACCTAATGTGGTCTATCCTGGAGAATGTTCTATGTGCTGATGAGAAGAATGTATATTCTATAGTTGTTGTATGAAATATTCTATAGATATCTGCCAGGTTCAGTTGGTCTAAAGTGAAGTTTAAATCACATGTTTCTCTGCTGATTTGTTGCCTAGATGATTTCTTCAGTGCTGTGAGAGGGGTGTTCAGAGCTCCTATGATTATCATATTGGGATCTATGTCTTTCTTTAGATTTAATAGTGTTTGATTTATGTATCAGGGTGCTCCAGTGTTGGGTGTATATATATTTATGATTGTCATGTCTTCTTGCTGGAGAGATCCTTTTATCATTATATAGTGGCCTTCTTTGTCTATTTTTATGGTTTTTGGTTTGAAGTCTATATTTGATCTGATATAACAATAGCTACTACTGCTTGTTTTTGGTTTCCATTTGCATGGTATATCTTTTTCCATCCTTTACCTTTTAGTCTGCGTATGTCTTTACAGGTGAGGTGACACTCTTGTAGACAGCATATAGTTTGAGTCTTGCTTTTTAATCTAGTCAGTCAGTCTGTGTGTTTTGAATGGGGAATTTAATCAATTTACACTTTGGGTTGTTATTGGAAGGTATTGTCTTACTCCTGATGTTTTATTGCCTTTAGTTTAGGTATTTTAAGTATCTTTTGTTCCTTTCTTTCCCTTTTATTATTGGTCTTCAGTGTTTGTTGGATTTTGAGGTTGTAAGATTTAGTTTCTTTCTCTGTCTCATTTGCATTTTTACCAGTGTGTTTTGTTCTTTTTTGTGTATTGCAGTAGTGATTATCATTTTTTCAATTCCAGATGCAGGACTGTTGAGAATTTCTTGTAGGGCTGGTCATGTGGTGGTGAATGCAAGCAGTTTCTGTTTGTCTGAGAAATACACTACTTCTCCTTCCTTTCTGAAGGATAGCCTTGCTAGATATAGTATTATTGGCTGACAGTTTTTTTCTTTTAGTATTTTTAATGTATCATCCCATTTTCTTCTGGCCTGTAGAGTATCAGTTGAGAAGTCTGCTCTTAGTCTGATGGGGGCTCCCTTATAGGTGACTTGATGCTTTTCTCTTGTTGCTTTTAGAATTTTCTCTTTGTCTTTGAGCTTTGCCAGTTTGAGTATACTGTGTCTCAGAGAGGATCTTTTCGGATTGAATCTGTTTGGGGATCTTTGAGCTTCCTGGATCTGAAGGCCCATGTCTCTCCCTACACCTGGGAAGTTTTCTGTCATTATTTAATTGAGTAGGATTTCAATGCTTTTTCCTTTCTCTTCCCCTTCTGGAACACCCATGATTTGAATGTTTGTGCACTTTAGGTTGTCTACTAGCTCTCTTAGATTTTCGTCTTGTACAAAGTTTTCTTTCCTTTTTTTTTTGGTCTGCCTAGGTTATTTTGAAAAGACCATCTTCAAAATCTGAAATTATTCTGCTTGCTCTAAACTCCTACTCTTGGTTGTTTTTTAATTCATTGAATGAATCCTTCAGTTACAGGAGTTCTGCTACATTCTTTTACAAGTATTAATCTCTTTGTAAATTTCTTCCTTCATATCCTGGATATTTTTTTTCATTTCAGTGTGTTCTCTGAGTCTTCTCTTACCTTTTTCAGTTTCTTTAAGATAGTTAATTGGAATTCCTTTCCAGTCATTTTGAGAATTTCTTGTTCTGTGGGGTCTGGTACTTGAGTATTCCTTTGGTAGTGTCATATTTTCCTGTTTATTTGTATTTCTAGTATCTCAGCATTGATGTCTGGTCATCTGGTAAAGCAGCTGCTGCTTCTGTTACTCTGGAGTGGGCTTTGAGGAGAAAGACTTCCTCCTCTTTTTGCAGGCTCTGCTGGTGAGGCTGTGTAGTGGGCTGCCTGCAGGGTGGTCCTGGCTGCTATTGTGGCAGTGAGCCATCCTCATGGCAACAGTAGCTGTGGTGGTGGCTGTGGTGGACTCCCTGCATGGAAATGGTGCTTGCAGCATGCTCCTGTCTTCTGTTCAGGCAGGCAGATGGCTGCCCAGAGCTTCTGTCTGGGTCCCCCATCACAGGTCATGCTCCTGCCTTCTGTTTGGGCCAATGTAGTTTTTACCTTTTTTTTTTTTTTTTTTTTTGGTGCCAGTTATTTATTAGAAAGAAAAGTTGAATGAAGCTCTTTTTGCTCCTTTTTAAAAGAAGTGTCATGGTGGAATATATATAATAGATTAGAGATATTTAGTACCTGCCACATAGGCCAGTAGAAAAATCCCAGCAATTAACAAAGACTCATTTTTAAATGGCCCATTGGTCAATGAACAATTTTAAAGTATATAATAATTAAATGTACCTGCATATTAATATATGTCAATTCTCCCATGGATATGACACAGTTCAATTCAAAAAGAGAAAATGTTTATTCACTCACCTACAAATAAAACTAGGTATTAAACTCATGTACTATTGCTTAAAGAGTACTTACAGGGCTATCTCACCTCAATGTTTCTTTGCAAAGGTAGAAATCAATAGTCCATAGATCCACTTTAAGAAATAAGCCACTGATAAACATATTTATTATTTTACAACACATTTCATGTTGTATTTTTTAAAGCATTATGTAAATTTAATTTCCATCATGCTTTCCATATTATTGACCTTTATAGAATTTTACTTCAGTGTGAGTTTTCACATGACTTTGTTAACACTTAAAACCTTCCTGCATTTGTAAAACTAATAGAGTTTCAATCCAGTGTACATTTGTACATGTCTTTGTCAGTATATGAATCAATGAAGGGTTTTCCACATTCCTTACATTTAGCATTCTTAGCCAGTATGAGTTTTTTCATACCATTGAAAGTAACTGGAACTGCTGAAGGATTTACCACATTGTTTACATTCATAAGGTTTTTCTCCATTGTGGGTCCTTTCAATGCCTACAAATTGAACTGGGATGATCAAAGGCTTTCCCACATACCTTACATTTATAAGGTCCATCTCCAGTCTGTACTCCCATGTGACTTTGGATGCTTGAGAGAGAAATGAAGGCTTTCCCACATTCCTTACATTCATAAGGTTTCTCTCCAGTGAGAGTCCTTTTTATAAATTTGAAAGAAGTGGATATAACTGAAGGTTTTCCCACATTGCTTATGATTTATATACCTTCTCTCCATATTCCTGATTCTCATATGGTTTCAGTCCAGTGAGAGATGCAGTGTCTATTCAGGGATGAATGACACATGAAGGCTTTTTCACATAAACTACATGTACATGGTTTACTCTAGGAGACTTTTTTTCATTCAGGTTAAGATTTGGGACCTGGCCGAAGGTTTGTCCACAGTGATGACTTCCCTTTCACTGACTTTCTCTACAATATGATTGCCACAGAAGACAAATTTGTGTAGATTTCCCCCATGACATCTCTGTAGAGTTTTTTTCAGAATGATCCAACATACCCCACGCCTCCAGGGTGAACTTGACAGTTACATCCTCAAAGGCCACTGACTCCATTTCCCAGCTTCTGGGTGTTCCTGCGTCCTCCGTACAGCTCCGTGGCTGGCGCAGGTCACACAGCGATGGCAGCGGAGCACCCTGGCCTCTGGTAACAGCACAGATGCCAAACTGAGCACAACGGGTGCCAGAAACAAAACAGGCCAATGTTTTGTAGTCATATTTGTAGAGATCTTTCACCTCCTTGGTTAAATTCATTCCTAGGTGTTTTATTTTTTTGGTAGCTATTGTAAATGGGATTGCTTTCTTGATTTCTTCTTCATCTTGCTCATCATTTGTATATGGAAATGCTACTGATTTTTGCATGTTGATTTTGTATCCTGCAAGTTTACTGAATTCATTTATCAGTTCTACAAGTTTTTTGGAGGAGCATTTATCCTATATAAAAGATCATGTTGTCTGTAAACAGGGACAATTTGACTTCCTCTTTTCCAATTTGGATGCCCTTTCTTTCTTTCTTTTGCGTGATTGCTCTGGCTAGGACCCCCAGTACTATTTTGAATAAGAGTGGACAAAGTGCACATCCTTGTGTTGTCCCAGTTCTTACAGGAAGAGCTTTTCCCGATATAGCATATTAGCTGTTGGGTGGCCATGTATGGCCTTTATTGTGTTGAGGTGCATTCCTTCTATGCCTGTTTTGTTGAGGGTTTTTGAATGAAGTGATGTTGAATTTAAATGCTTTTTCTCATTAATTGAGATGACTATACGGCTTTTGTCCTTCATTATGTGACATATCACATTTATTGGTTTGCGTATATTGAGCCAATCTTGCATCCCTGGGATAAATCCCACTTGATCATGAGAAGTGATCTTTTTAATATGCTGCTGGATTTGGTTTGCTAGTATTTTGCTGAGTATTTTTATACCTGTGTTCGTCAGGAATATTGACCTATAGTTTTTGTGTGTGTGTGTGTCTTTGTCTAATTTTGGTATCAGGGTAATGCTGGCCTAGTAGAATGAGTTTGGAAGAGTTCCCTTCTTTTCATTTTTTTGTAATAGTTTGAGAAGAATTGGTATTGATTCTTTTTTAAATATTTGTTAGAATTTGGCAGTAAAGTCATCTGATCCTGTGCTTTTCCTTAATGGGAGACTTTTCATTACTGATTCAATGTTGTTATTTGTAATTGGTTTGTTCAGGTTTTCTGTTTCTTCTTAGTTCAATCTTGGTAGATTGTATGTGTACAGGAATGTATCCATTTCCTCTAGAATTTTCCAATTGTTTGCATATAGTTCATAATAACTTCTCATGATCCTTTGTATTTCTGTAGTATCAGTTTTAATGTCTCCTTTTTCATTTCTGATTTTACTTGAGTCTTTTTTTTTTCTTGGTTAGTCTAGTTAATGGCTTGTCACTTTTGTTTATCTTTTCAAAAAACCAACATTTTGTTTTCCCAATCTTTTGGGTTGTTTTTTGGGTCTCAATTTTGTTTATTTCTGCTCTGATCTTTATTGTTTCTTTCCTTCTGCTAATTTTGGGTTTAGTATGTTCTTGCTTTTCTAATTCCTTTAGATTTATTGTTAGGTTATTTATTTGAAATCTTTCTTCTTTTGTGATATAGGTGTTTATTTTAATAAACTTTCCTCTTAATAATGCTGTATCCCATAGGTTTGCTATGTTGTGTTTCTGTTTTCATTTGTTTCAAGAAATTTTTAAATTTCCGTATTAATTTCTTTTTTGACATGTTGGTCATTCAGGAGCATGTTGTATGGTCTCCCTGTAATTTGTACAGTTTTGAGAGTTTCTGTTGATTTCTAGTTTTATTCCATTGTGGTCATAGAATATACTTGATATGATTTCAAGTTTTAAAAACTTGTTGACACTTGTTTTGTGGGCTAACGAATTGTCAGTCTTGGAGAGTGCTCCAGGTGCTGATGAGAAGAAAGCTCATTTTGTAGCTGTTGGATGAAATGTTCTATAAATGTTTGTAAGGGACTTGATATGATTTCAAGTTTTAAAAACTTGTTGACACTTGTTTTGTGGGCTAACGAATTGTCAGTCTTGGAGAGTGCTCCAGGTACTGATGAGAAGAAAGCTCATTTTGTAGCTGTTGGATGAAATGTTCTATAAATGTTTGTAAGGTCCATTCGGTCTGTAGTGCAGTTTAAATCCAATGTTTCTTTGTTGATTTTCTGTCTAAATGATCTGTCCAGTGCTGAGAGTGGGGTGTTGAAGTCCCCAATTATCATTGTATTGGGGGTATGTTTCTCCCTTTAGATCTAGTAATATTTGCTTTATATTTCTGGGTGGATAAATAATAACAATTGTTTTATCCTCTTACTGAATTGATCCCTTTAACATTATATAATGACCTTGTCTCTTTTTGCAATTTTTAACTCAAAGTCTATTTTATCTAATATAAGAATAGCTATTTCTGCTTGCCTTTGGTTTCCAGTGGCATGGAATATGTTTCTCCATCCCTTCACTTTCAGTCTATGTGTTTCTTTACAGGTGAAGTGAGTTTCTGAAAGGCTTTTTGGGTCCTCCTGTTCTCATTTTTCCCACAATGGAGCAACTTTGTCAAGAGGATTCCTCTTGGTGTTGGATCTGCCCTGATCTACAATCAGCTGCAATGGTGTTAGTTTCCAGGCACATGTGCTTGCAGTAGCTGTGGAGCTGGGATCCTGGCCTGGTATCTTGCAAACCTATTGTGGCACTTACATCTTTGGGTGTAGGTTCACTCTGCAGCAGTGTTTCATGTCAATTGCTCACAGTGCCAGGGTCTGTGGCTCTGAAGCCCCCCAGCAGCTCAGGCTCTGTGGGTCAGGTTATAGCTGTGACTCTGACCCTGAGCACAGAACTGGCCCAATTCTGGAGCAGAAGGGGGTGCACTGGATGTTTGGACCTAGGGAGCAGATTATGGCTACAGTTCAGGAACAAGAGCAAATGGGGCTCAGTTGTCCCTCGATTCTCAGGGTGTGATGCACCTTGTAGTGGTATCTCTAATCCCTGGAGTGCTGGGACTTGGCAATATCTTAGTCTCTGAGAGGGCAGGTGAAGTGGCAGCAAGAATCCAGAATGGCAGGGCACAGCTATTGTTTGGGCGTTGGGAGGCAGACAGCAGCACAGCACTGACTTTACTCCCTGGGGCAAGGGGTATCTCAGCAGTTTTGTCTTTAGGGGAATAGTCCAGTTCCAGGAAAGCAGATTACTAGAGTTTTTTAGCCCCTAGGGCAGAGTGTCTCAGCTCAGCCACTGCTCTGTTTCCTTGGGACATGAGGTGCTACTTCAGTTTAGCCCTGGGATGCACAGCTGCTCAGCTTGGACAAGCAGCTTCTTGGCCAAAACAGCAATTCCCCAATGGATGATGTGCCCCTTCAGCTCAGTCCTGGGGGGCTGGGCACTGCTGCAACTGGGAGGGGTAAAGATTCCCCAAGAGGAAGCATGCAGCTTCATAGCTGTAGTTCACATCTGAGGGGAAAGGGCACTACTGCAACTGGGAGGGATGGGTGGAGTAGTTCTACCACTGCCTAGTCCCTCAGGGTGGGGTGTAACAGCTGCTCTCAGCTGGGCTTGGGGAAGTCAGTTCAATACTGGCTTAGTCTCTGGGATGAATGTGTTATCACTCACCCCCGAAATAAGACACCCTCCAGCAGCAATTCCAGTTACAAGATGGTGCAGTCGCACTGAGAGCCACAAAGGGCGAGGCACAGTGTTGGCTCATCTGGAGGAGCACAGCTGTGGATTCCAAGCAGCTCCCTCAGCTGGGCTTAGTGCCTGTGAGGACTGCCAGGGTCCCCAGTGATGAGGATGGTAGGTGTCCAAGGTATTGATGATGGTTGCTGGGGTCCTCTCGCTCCTCCTGGTTCCCTGCTGCTCCTGGTTGGGGGATGGGGTGTTGGAGGCCAGGTATTGCCTTCCGTTCTGTGTGTGGCTATTCTGAGTTTCTGTGCTCAGTAGTGTTTGTTACTCCTTTGATGTGTACCAGTGCTCCTCTTTAGTTATTTTCATCCAAGTGCAGTTGTTTCTTGTTTTGTCTTTGTGGGAGAGACCAACAGGAGAGTCTTCTAGTCAGTCATCTTGCCTCTGCCCCTATGACCTGTCAATCTTAATCCTATGTTCTTTGTTCACCCCCACCCAGATATTGTGACTTACATTTATATTTTTTGATCTAAGTGAAGACCATCCATTTACCCGTTTTGGAAAACTTCCTTTTGGAAGTTTTTCTCTCTCAATATATTTTCCTTCTATGTGTTGGTTTTTCCTCTTCAGGGACATTTCTTTGATGCTCATTAACTAGGGACTTGTGTATGTGTCTTTTCTTCCTAACAATGAAAACACTGGGTAGTAATTTAAATTTCAATAATTCTCCTTTTCTGTTGATTTTCATTATGGTATCAGAAATGGGATCCAAGGGAAATCATCTCTAGGGCATTTAGATGGAATGTGGAATAAATAACATTTGAAAAGCAGTGATGACATTATAGCAAGAGAAAGACAGACAAACTGATGGCAGGATTTGAGGGAGTCGGTTGATCAGGTGTAGCACAGGTTTGCACCTCACAGTATTTGAGGGGAGGGTCTGGCATAGTAGTGAATGGAACAGACCTGCGGTAGGACATGAATTCAAACCACAGTTTCACTTCCTTGCTTTTGGCTTTGGTCAAGTTACTTAAGGTCTTGAAACTTTGGTTTCCTTATTTGTAATAATCACAGTGTCTGTTCTATGGGGTTAGTGTTCAGAGTCAGTGACTTGTGGGTGGGGATGATGTAACATTGCTTGACACATAGTGACTGCATTTGGTGCTCCCTCCAGAGGCTAGGTGGCTCACAATCCAGCATTGTGTTCTTCATGAATTTAGACTTCCTGATAGGTTCCTGCCAGAGGCTCCATTCCATCATGAACCCTGTGGAGCATCAGTCCTTTACTCAACACACACACACGCATTTCAGGATTTCAAACAGCATGTGACGAGGTAAACTGATGCCTCATGATTCCATCATGAACCCTGTGGAGCATCAGTCCTTTACTCAACACACACACACACGCATTTCAGGATTTCAAACAGCATGTGACGAGGTAAACTGATGCCTCATGCCTAGTTTTATTCACATTATGATTTCTTTTGGAGTGGGTATAGCAGTTGTGCTTCTGTCCCAGGCCCTGATTCATAAACACTCATGTCTCTCCAGCTGGTAGCTGTTGGGAGGGCCTGGCCCCAATCTAAAGATGCAGATCTCTGCCCAGAGTGGAATTCGTTTCCCCAGTCCAGTCTAGTGCAAGTAAAAAGTGGCACTCAGTAGTTCCCTGGTTAGTTTTTGAGGACATCTTTGCATCTGGTCCCTTCCCAGTGCTGGGCTGCACACAGTAAATCCTCAGTTATTGGATGGCCACAATCACTGGGTTACCTGGTTAGTTGAATAGGCTAGTTGAATTGCCATCCCCACGAATGCTGAGGCCTAAAGATAGTGGCAGGGTTGCTGGGAGTCCTCTGAGAATCCCCCTGCCTTGTGACCTCTGACAATAGCAACCTTCTCTAGGGTCAGGCTCCTGTGTTTTAAAGAGAGTTAATTCTGACTTGTATCGGAAGTTTCCTCTGATTATAAACGTCATCATCACAACCTATTTTAGGTAAAATGTGATTATTGGCTAGTCTGTTACGAAATCTGGGTTACTCAGCAACACTGATGAGCTGATAGGACTGTAATACCATACCATCTGGATTAATAGTAGCTGTCGGGAGCAAACTTTAAGTGTGTGCAAATATAGAGAGGTGAGATGTAAGCTCTTCCATTTTTTTTTTTCTGAAATTCCAACCCAGTGGTTATTGCAATAGGAAACTGAGATCTCTTGATTCATAGCGTCAGATGTGACATTTTCCTTAACCTTTTACTAGGTTCAGGGAGCAAGTTTCCGAGGTTGGAAAGAAGTGACTTCTCTGTTTAATAAAGATGATGAACAGCATCTACTCGAAAGATGTAAATCTCCCAAATCCAAAGGGTAAGCCACAAATGTGTAAAGAAAGTAATAATTTCAAGAGAGGTAAGAAGTCACTGAGGAAGGTGGAAATGATTTTAGTGGTGTAAGTGAAGTTTAACTGAAAACTGCTGTTGTACTTGGTAAATCCCTCTGTCTTTCTCCCTCTGTCTGTCCCTGTTGAGTGGTAGATAGTAGTTGGGCTATAAGACCATTAGGGTTTACTTCCTCCTTGTGAATAAACAAAAATAAATTGTATTTTTTGATATTCTGGAGAGGAAATAAAGTAAAATGTACTTTTGGTAAAAGGTCATGAGGGTAACTATAAGCATATTGAAAGGTTATGGAAAAGTGAAAAAGAACTTGGAATTGTAAATTGAACTAATATATTAGCTGTAAAGCAGTCTGTAGCCATGCTTAAGATTTTTAGTAGTTTCAGAAAATAAAGAAAAGCACTGTTAGAAATGCGAAGGATTGATTTGCAATCTGTAAAGATTTTAGAAAATTAAATAGATTTAAACTGACATATTGCTGCTACTTTACTATATATATTTTAAAAATTTAAAAAGTGTAAAGTTAAAAATACAAATTCAGTGACTACCAGCAGTATGTGTGATCAGTGATACGAAGAGTTACTTGATTAGAAGATGAATCTTGGTACAAGATTCTGCAAGTAAAGAATTTGCTTTTGTTTGAGGACCGTGGAACCTTGTCCGATTTCAGCTGATACGTCAGCATCTCCAGGGGTAAGATCTGGATGCTGGTGACGCTTGCAGACAGTCAAGGTGGAGAGCACTGGCCTACACCAAGCTTTGTTATTCTGAATTCTTATTTTTGTTGAGCAAATTACTTCCTAGATGCTTGACACTAGCTTGCTGTATGAATAACCCTATTGAAAACCTATTTGGTAAATGGAATAGTTTTCCTCCCTTATTTCTTAATCTGGACCTGGTTTGCTCAAATGCTTGCTCACTACCTTTATATGGCCTTAAAAAGTGCCCTTTTATGATAATACTTTTGTGTGTCTTTTCTGAAAACTAGTTTTTTGCTTATGTATTGCCAGGTGGTATCGTAAAAATGGCTTTTACTAGCTTCATTAACAAATGTGTGGTGACTAATTTTTCCTTAACTTTAATATTTAAAACTTTACACATTTGTGTGTGTTAGCTTTCTAAACAATTTAAAATTAAAAAAAAAAACTTCATAAAATTGACACCAACACTTAACTCTTTCATTTCCTATAGAACTAATTTACGATTAAAAGAAGAGTCAAAGACAGAGAAGAAGTCTGGATTTTGGGACAATTTGGTTTTGAAACAGAATATACAGTCCAAAAAACCAGATGAAATTGAAGGTTGGGAGCCTCCAAAACTTGTTCTTGAAGATGTATCAGCTGATTCAGAGGATGCCTCGAGTGACCGCCTGTCATGGCCAGGCTGGGAGGATGACACCAAGGGCTCAACAAAGTACACTAGCCTGGCCAGCTCCGCAAACAGTTCAAGGTGGAGCCTCCGGTCAGCGGGGAAGCTGGTGAGCATCAGACGGCAAAGCAAAGGCCACCTGACAGAGAGCCAGGAGGAGGTGGAGTGAGGCCGAGCTATGTTGCACATGTGCGCAGACCACACTGCTACCACCTGAGCTGCTTAGAGTTTGCAAAGTCCCAGAGGGTTTTTATTAGTATATACCATCAAGTTGTTTAGTCCTTTCCATATTAAAAAGAATAGATAATCCACTTTGTGCCTATATTTCATATTTGGACTTCTCTTTTCATTGTGAAATGAACGCCCACGCATACTGTGTTTCGTTGGTAGCCACATGCAGGGACTGTACATTTGTTTGCCTTATTGCAGAAATGTCCATCAACTATAGTCCATGTTTTGCTGAAACTGGAGATGTGAATTTTTGATGCTGTCCCATAAAATACCAGTAAGGATTTTGCAGTTTTTTGCCCCAAAACTATTTTCATGCCAACCCCAGTTGTAGTTGTTTCTTTCGGATGTAACACATGTACTGTCTGTGACCCACGAGAATGTAGCAGTTGTGCAGCTCCCTTCTGTTGCAGAAAACTGCAGTCCAGGAGGTAAGGTGAATCTTCCAAAGGTCATATGTTAGATTTTGTTTAACTTGGCAAACTAAACTTCTTTTATTATTAAATTTAAAAAAGTAAACAAATTAAATACTGAAAAAGCAAAGGTTATATATGAGCATAAAATGTCAGTACTTTGTAAAGCATGTTCACCTACTGTTGAGGGAGGAAGAGCCTCTTGTATGCACGTTGGATGGTAATAGTGGTCCTTTTTGGGGATTTTATTTTTACTTCTCCTGAACTTTTAAATATTGATCTTTATTTTCTTTGAAAAATTTGCTTTCTTTTTTTGTTTACACACTAAAGAAATGCTATAAAGTGTGGATAAATTTTAGTCATTTGGTAATCTTACTTTTGTTTGGAAAACATTAACTAGCTTCAAGCTGTATATAAAACACTGAAGTGCCTCTTTTTTATGATACCTAGGTGTTCAGGTTTTCAAAATGAGCAACTTACTGTGACTGATGTTTGATGTCTAAGAAGTGTGTTTCCCCCACAAGAATACTTTATGGCTAATTTGAGAGTATCTCACTCCTTTTTTGTCTCTGGAGCCCTGGTTATTGTCTGTGACAAGGCAGTCCTTTCTGTGAGGTGCTCCAGTCATCTGTCTCTGGCAGGACGGTGCTTTTCAGCAGGTGGTACAAACACGTATCCTTAGGTAAAAGCGGTTTGAAGGGAAAGGTATATTTTTCTTTGGTTCAAAACAAAACAAAAACTTCCAGTTATATTGTGCATTCCCTTCATGTAAAAAAAAAAAAAAAAATCCTGTCCTCAAGTAGTTCAGTGTGCACTTCTGCGTGTTTCATGCACATAGATGTTCCATTTCACATTCCAGTGAAGTAATCGGGCCTGCCTGGTGCAAGAGTGCACAGTCGTTTGTCAGAGCATCTGTCTGATCTTCTTCTTCTTCTTCTTTTTTTTTTGTCTTTTTCCATGTCCATCAACGAATCGCAACCCTCAGTGTTGCCCCCATACCGGACCGGGGACCGGCAACGGGATC
>NW_007730726.1:124281-126455 GCF_000696425.1 Galeopterus variegatus
CCGCGCTTCCCAAGCGGCGCACTATCCAGTGCGCCACCGGGCCGGCCCCTGATCTTCTTCTTAATAAAACAAGTCCATCTGATCTATCCATCCAACCATCTAATCATCTTTATCAGTCATCTGTCCATCCGTCTTTCATTTATTATCTATCTGTTTATCTGTCTTTTAAAAACAAAGCAAAAAGTTTACTTATCAAGCCTTGAAAGGGGGACATGCTTTAAGTGGTGTTCAAATAAAAATTCCAGTTTGTGTTAGAACCTTGAAATTGTGAAATTGTAAAGGTTGTCTTTGTTTCGTAACGCAGAAGGAAGTTTATAATTTTCAGTATAATAGTCAAGTTGAAAAATGGTAAGTTTCCTCAGGTAAATAGTTCACTGTATGGACCGTAATGCTTGTATCCCTACAGAAACACTTCCCAGGATGGTACAAACATGTACCATGCCATGATTTATGCAAGTATTTTACAGGAGGATTTGTTTTAGGCTTGTCTTAGCTAATGCTGTCTTGTAGTGCAGTAATGTAAACATTGCCTTTGAGACTCTGGAAATAATATTTATTTGTGGGGAGATGGGGAATACCACCCCCACACTTTGGGGAGTTCTGGGATTCTGTGACCAGCTGCATTCGCTATGCCTCTGTGTTGGAATGCTAAGTGCCTGCGACTCACCTTGCTAATATAATTGCAATGAACATTTGGCAAAACAGCCCTTTATACTGTCATTTCTCAAAATTTGAAGACAGCCAGATTGGGATTGGACTGTGTTCTGTAGATCAAATTTTTCTTAATACAAAGATTAATGTAAAAATGATTTTTTTTTCTGTTGTATCTGATTAAATGAAATAACTTTGTGGTTTTTAATATAAATATTTATTGGTGTGCTTTGGGAGAAAAATATCTTTTCTTGAAAGAATTACTTACCAAAGCAAATCTGTTACGTTCACAAGTTAGTGGGAGAATGTGGTTTTGAGTTTGGGTGTTTTGATGTGTAAACACACACTTCACTGTGTGAAGACGGAATTGTCTGTACTCCTACTGTATTTTATTATTTTTTAATAGGAAAATGATTGGCTTCAGAGAAGGTAGGGTTCCTGCTTAATGCTGAGGTTTGTAAAAAATATTATTTCTATCCTCCTTCATGATTGGTTTGCATGATTATTGGCATCTGCTTATGATGATGTCAGTTGGTCTCTTAGAGTTCATGGCACTTTTTCTGACCTTATAAACCTCATTTTAAAATGCAAACAATACATGTAGACTTTTTCATAAATAAATGAACAATTTCAACTTAAGTTTTTAAGATGTGTCTTTTGAGTATTTGAACTGCTTTCCTGTGCTGTCTGCAAGTAACTAAGAACCTGGTGCTGGGCCATCCCGTGTGCGCCTGTGAGTGTTAGGTGTCCTTTGTTTCTGGTTTGGTTTTACTGTCATTATTTAATGAATTAGGTCCTTAAGCAAGTTTTTACCCCTCAGCATGTAGTTGAGAAAGATGAACACATACTAGTGATAGTATATTTTTTACCTAATCATTTTTATTTATCTTCTAAAAAGATGACCATCTCTTAGAAACAAGTCTTTTTTCCTGAAAAGATTGGCCTATTCTAACTTCCCTTAGGAACTGGATGCCCTGGCGGGCCCTGCAGTGCCTTCACGTCTCTGTATTTCTGGGGTACAGGTACTTTTGGGAGGAGGTGTAGAGCTGCACTAGGTCCCTTTTCTCAGACCTGAGTCCTGAGCCATTGGGTTTCTACCCAGCTCCTCATGGACACTCATGCCACCTCCACCCATGTCCCTCTGGTGCCTCTGTCCTGCCTAACCTGGAAACTGCGGGCCCTGGGGGTCCTGCACAGCAGCCTCAGACCCACGTTAGATTCGCACTAAAGACCCGGCTCACTCATTTCCTTGGTTATTTATTGGCTGTTGTCATAGGCGAGTGGGGGCGGTGCTTCTGTCCTCTCTCCCTCCCCCAATTTACTTTTAGCCATTTATTTGCTTTCTGGTTTTTATGGTCATTCCTCAGTTGATATTTGATTGACTGAACAACCAAAAGACCAGCTGGCAGCGCAGTTTATTAAGCTTAGAAGAGAGAAATTGGCTGATTGTTCCAGCTCTGTTGATAATTTTTTTTTTTTTTTGTCTTTTGTCTTTTTCCGTGTCCGGCAACGGATCGCAACCC
>NW_007730726.1:127455-134191 GCF_000696425.1 Galeopterus variegatus
GCGGGAGCGCCGCCGCACTTCCCAAGTGGCACACTATCCAGTGCGCCACCGGGCCGGCCCCGCTCTGTTGATAATTTAGGGAGTGCCGCCGCGCTTCCCAAGCGGCGCACTTATCCAGTGCGCCACCGGGCCGGCCCCGCTCTGTTGATAATTATCTGTCCTCAAAGACCTTTAGTTAGTCAGGGATCAAAGCACTACATTTTCTTTTTCCTTCACAGGATAATTGTAAAATAATAGGTCTATTAATTAGGCAGTGTGAAATCTATTTTTCCTGCCTATTATGAAACTGCATTTTATAAAAAAAAAATGTTCAAAGTTATCCAAAGGTTGTCTAAATAGTGCTAAATGACTAACCAAGAGAGCTCACTGCTGCTGCTATTTTATTTATTTTGGTGATGACTGGATGGAAAGCATCAATTCACTCTGAACGTCTCCTCATGGTTTAACCAAGTGCTGCTGAGGAAACAGCACCAGCCCATCCTTTTCCAGCATGATTTGTTGCTTCATGTGAAAGCACTTCTGACTGATGTGGTAACGTGCCATGTAAGCACCTCAGGTGGCATCAGTGAGAATCCACACTTAGGTGGATTGGGGCCACAGTGATAGCCATTCTCCTCATGTCCCACTGCCCTGTAATTCCAAAGTTGTTTATAGTCATGGATATGAAACATCACAGTGCATGCTGAATCTGATGAAATTATGCTCAATTTAGTTTCAGGTTTAAGTGATTTATTGTATTCTAGTTCTCAGGCTCTAACAGAACTGCCACTTTCTATCGGATGATTATCCAGGACCATCTGGGCCCTGCCTCACTGTCTAGGCTCTCTGCCTGATTTGTGTGTCACTTGTAGTCCCTGAGGTGGGTGGGGAAAGATACAGGGCCACCACCTTCTCTTTTCTGGCTGCTGGCCTCAGGACTAGTAGGATATAAGGGTAAGCTGCACGTCCAGCTGGTCTAATGCACCTGTTTTAAGAAAAAGCACACCTCTGTTACCTAAATGCCTTGAGATAAATATCATGAAGGAAGAATCATAGTGAAGTGAAAACTTATAGTTTTAGCTGATAGCAGATAAGGGATGAACTAGCTTTTGTCAGTTGTTGAACAGTATAAAATTTCCACTGAAAGAAGACTTCTCAGTGTTGCAAACATTTAAGCTGTACTATTTAGTAAACAGAGTACACAAGAGACCATGAGGCGGCCTGGTCAGCGGTACCTCCTGTTTATAAAGTGGGACATCTCAGTGAGCTGTGTGGAGGAAAAAGTGAAACTTGAAGACTTGGTGAAGCTGTAAAATTCTGCATACCTGGTTTTCCTCATATTAAATTAGTTTTGAATAGCTATGACCAAAGACTCCTGTCTGTTAAGACACTATAAATACAAAGAGCTGAAAGGCTCCACAGGGTTTGGGTGGACCAAGGGGCTGAGCTGCATAGTCAGCCTTTGCCTTTTGCCTTGGAATTAAGGATTCACAGGTGTAGTTTAGTTTTTTTTTTTATTGCTTTTTTTGGAGTGGGGGGTGGGGGGTGTCTGGCTGGTACAGGAATCCGAACCCTGGACCTTGGTTTTACAAGGCTGTGCTCCTAACCAACTGAGCTAACAGGCCAGCCTCTAGTTTTGTTTTAAAGTGATATAAAAGACAGGAAGACAGAACTGCAGGTTTTCATGGTGGTGCAGACAGTGACATTTCTGGAGAAGTTCAGGCGAGTGGGCAGGTGGACTCTGTCCTGCCCAAGGCTTAACTTTGTGCTTTGTGCTGTGTGTAGAGGGTCTCCCTGCCTCCTCGATGGCCCATGCTCAGAGCCGCATGATCACCCACCAGGGCATTGTCCTGGAGCCCAGAGAACTTAGCGCTGACATGGACTAGGGTGGCTCTGCCACTGAGCATCAGATTTTACCAAGGAAACTGGCACTGTAAGTTTCTCTGACAGCTTTCTATAGATTTGGAAGTTTCCATGTTACACAGTTGATCTCAATCACTCCATCTAGAACCCTCTCTCTCCCATTTTAGGGGGTCAACTTAACATCCTGTCCACAGAGCTATCCTCCCTTATAACTGAAACTTTAACAATATGCTTTGGTAATAATTTGTTTTTCTCTTCAGTCAGTCACATCAACACATGCTTCTTTGTTGAGAATCTGCTTCCTTATTAGACAGCTCCACGGGGAGGGATGTTGCATCTGTGTGCATGCCTCCACAGGCAAGGCTTTGCTTGGATGAGTGGCTGAAAGTGAATGCTCTTGGGTAAAGGACGTATTTACTGGAATTAGTAATACAGATTTCAACAAGCAGACAGGTATGAAGGTCAAATACCTTGAGAACTGGGGTCTGTAGAGTCTAACACTCTGAGGCCCAGTCCTGGGTGTACCACCTCTGCCTTTTGTGGCTGTACCCAAAAGACCCAGCTTCACACACAGTGGGGAAAGCAGCATAGCCTGACTCCTAGGATGGTTAAAGAGGAATCTGACAACCCAGCAGTCTGTCACTTTGTGAGGCTGTGAGCGCTGGCACTGGGGGTCTTATTGTTAGTGTGAATTCTTATGCCGGTAGGTGCCGAGTCATCTTTAAATGTTCACTTTTCAGAATAGGGGCTGAAGTCTCCTGTTTACAGCTCTTGGTGCCTTGTTTTCTTTTTTAATAGCAACTAGACTGCCGGTCAGGTGAATGAGGAACATGCAGGCCCCTCATTTAAAAGCACAACAAATGCTTTTTTTCTTTAGGAGATAGTTGGTTTTAAAAGAAGTCACTTTTTTTCTTAAGCATTTTTTTCCCTGATTCCTTATGCTGGGGAGTAGAGGACAGATAAGGAAAAGCTCTGGCCGAGCACCTCATCAGTGTGTAGCGGTGTCCTGCAGCACTTCTGATCTTTGTGGCGGGGATGCCTTCCTTCTTGTTCTCCCGCCCATGGCTCGCCCTGTTATCCCAGGCAGTTCTCAAGAACAGCCACAGCACCACCTGGGACTGTTCTTTGTCCTTTATCCACTAAAGGGGAAGTGGGGAGCAGGCTGACATGAGATTTGTTCATGAGTGATTCTGCCCACTGAGGAAAGTAAAGACTAGAATTGCAATGGTGAGTTCCTGCTCATTGTGTGTTGTCTGAAAATGTTCAGCCTGATGGGGGACTGTTTATCTTAAGGTCACAATTCAGTGTTAGCTGGCATGAAAAGGTTTTTTTTTTACCCCTAACTTCCCCTAAGAAAGACTCTGCTGAAAGTGTTTGCCACTGAGCAGTTTCCTCAGGAACTCTTTTTGGTTTTATGTATGTCCAATTCTTAGGTTTATGAGCATTTTCATGCCCCCTTTCCCCCCCAGTATTACAGGAAAGGAAAAGCAGACAAACTATTGTCAGGAGTGATTACTGCACAAATTTGACATAACGCCCCTAGAAGAAGGCTTGCTTCTGATATTATTTCATCCAGGTTATACATTTGCAAGGAATTTACACCCCTCAATGTTCCAGTACTGTAGCAACAGTAACTCTAGCTCAGTTGTGGAGATCACCTTCCTGGCAGTCTGGGCTACTGGAAAGTTCCTGCTGATGGGCAAGATCTAACAAGGGCTAGCTGTGTTTTCTCTGAAAATGTTCAACTTTTAGTGGCATCGGCAAATGGTTCTCAAGGGAAGAGCAAGCAAAGCCCAGCGACCCTGGCCCAGGAGGAGCAGGTGCAGCCTGGGGGACCTTGCTGCTGGGTCACGATGTCCTGGGGGATGAGGTCTTGGACACAGGTACTGTCTCCCCATCGTCAATACCCTGTACTTTTCTCTGCTATGTTGACTCCTGAGAACACGAGACTTAACATGTTTATCATAAAAGCCACTTTATTTTCTTGGCAATCTGTATTTTTTAAAATACAAGACAGCCTGATATAGCTAGTTAGCACACTGGTGTTTGGTGCCTTTGCAAAGATGAATTACCTCTTGCTGCTATGTCATCACTTGAGTTACCCCCGAGATGTGGACATGTCCCTGTTGGAGCTGTTCCCACTCTTCTTGAACCCACAAAGAGAATGAAGAAACACGTCAGGCCATATCGTAAGTACTATGTTGTCATTGTTATAGTAAGATGAAGGAATTATGGAGTGACTTTTATCTGTATTTTTTAGTCTTTCTGGAATATGTTGAAAAAATAAGTAGAAATGGGTACGATATTAACAAACATTATGTATTTATAACTGGGTGTCTTTTAAATGTGCCATTTGTTATTTAAGCAGTTTCACATTCTGCTCATATAAGGACATGAGGCTGTTACCAAAGGCGGGGAGGGTTGTGTGGAGCTGGCTCTAGAGCATACAGTCTCTCTCTCTTCGCTACCCAAGTGTCCTTTGTGTGTGACACACATGCTGCCTATGACGTATCTGCTGGTATCATTTACCCAACTCACAGAGTTACAGACCCTCAAGTGGAGTCAGCTCAGGATGGTCCAGGCACAAAGGTGACCTCCAGCAGAAGCAGGCTCAGCCTGCACACAGATCCCATTTTCCAGATCACCCTGTGATTATATGGAATTTGGAAAAATGAAGTTGTTGCAACATCTGGGGCTTCTTGCGTTGTTGGAAAGTGTGAAGGTTAATTCTAGGTGTCAACTTGATTAGATTAAGGAATGCCGAGAAACCTGGTAAAGCTATCTTTTTAGGTGTGTCCAAGAGGGTGTTTTCAGCAGCTATTAGCATGAGAGCCTGAGTGGCCTGGGTGGGAAAGACCTGCCCTCAATGTGGGTGGGAACCATCCAATCTGCTGGGGGCCCAGAGAGAACAAAAGACAGAGGAAAGAGGTGAAGCTCTATGCATTGGAGCTGGGACACACTCTTCTGTCCTGTCCATGGACATGAGAGTTCGAGACTCTTCAGCTTTTGGGTTCCAGGACTTACGCCAAGGACACATTCAGATTCCTCTCACATATTTATAACATATCCTATTGATTCTGTCTCTCTGGAGAAGCCTAGTACAGAAAGCTTTATGTGATTTGGGATACATCTCTTTTGGTCTCAAGTTTGGTATGTGTGCATAAAACTCACCCCTCACTGCCCTCTTGAACTTGTTGACCTATTTTAAATTTAGATGATGACTTGGCACAATGAAATGATGGGGAAGGGGGAATAAATAAAACAAAATCAGTTTACTTCCCAGCAGGAAGTAAACTATTTCTGATTGAATTAATTTTTTTCAGTTCCCTAAAGTAGCAAATTCCAGCTGTAACAGCCAGCTCTATTTGAGGAGTCAACTGGACTTTATGCAAAAAAATCTCAGCCAAAAAACAAAACCGGAAACGAGTAACACAAACCAAACAAAAACTTTGAGTGCTTGTTATTTGAGTAAAACTGTATAAAAATAACTTGATATTTAAACAAAATGACAAACGATGTGGCTGGCTTAAACTGTTATAGCATGTCTGTCTCTCTGAGGGAAGGTTTTGGAAGCTGGAGACCATCTGTCAGCAGGTCAGCCGGGCCTCGGCCCTGGTGGCATCCACACAGGGGTGTTGTTCCTTTCTCCTTGTCACCTTCTCAGGGAGAGGTCAGGTAACCAGAGCTCGCTTGCAAGACTGGTAAGTGCTGTGCCCATATTCTGGGTGATCAAAGTGAGGTCAGAGAATCTAACTCTTGGATACCTGGAGTGAGTTTGTTAGAACCCATCACAGGTGATGAGCTGAAGTTGGAGGCAGTTGAGGTGGGGAAACAGGGCACCCTTCATTTACTCATCTGCATTTCTGCTGGGTGTGTTTCCAAAGAATAATGTAAAGTATTGCTGGGGCAAGGAGTGTTGGACAGAGCACCCGGAGACAGCTCTGCACCACTAAGCCAACTGGAAATCCAATCCCTGTCCTGTGAGGGTCTGCGGATGGGAGGACTGTGTGTTCACCAAACCTGAGTAGTCCCCTGAGATGCAGTCGGAGATCTGTGGCTGGACTGTGGAGTGACTGCTCTGTGACTTACTGCATTTCCTAGGCAGGTTCCCCATCCAGTGTGGGTTTTGGGGTCAGATGGCTGGAATTTGGGTACCTGTGCTGCAGTAGATGGCTGTTTTACCCTGAGCATGTTTTGAAGCACCCTGGCCCTGGTGAGAGTCAGGCCCAAAGCCCCTCCTGGGCAGGTGGCATCTCACACAGGGTGTGCCATGGCCCATGAGCTCCATCTCATCACACCCTGTGTGGCTTGTGGCTGTATCCAGCCAACGTGCAGGGTCAGCAGCGCCTGAGGATGCACAGTCAGCAAAAGCATGTCCTTAGGTTCCCCTCAGAGTTCCCAGCCCCCTTGACTGATCCAGACCTCAGTTGATCCAACTCCTGGGCAGGTGGCATCTCACACAGGGTGTGCCATGGCCCATGAGCTCCATCTCATCACACCCTGTGTGGCTTGTGGCTGTATCCAGCCAACGTGCAGGGTCAGCAGCGCCTGAGGATGCACCGTTAGCAAAAGCATGTCCTTAGGTTCCCCTCAGAGTTCCCAGCCCCCTTGACTGATCCAGACCTCAGTTGATCCAAGCTGTGCTCTGCAGCGTGATCCACTCCTGTGCCCAGCCTCATTCAGCCCGACCACAGCCAACTTTTAATTAGATGCCCAAAACACGACTGACTTGAAGGCTTGTATCCCCCACTTCCCCACTGCTGAGGTCAGGGCTCAGTGCCTGGTGCAGAGGCTGCTGTCAGCCTTTGGGCTGGACTCCTGGCTCCGAGTGCAGCACCTGTTGTCCAAGTTCTAGGAGGCCAGAAGGAAGGTCTCCCCCCATCCCAAACTAAGC
>NW_007730726.1:134330-135920 GCF_000696425.1 Galeopterus variegatus
ATCTTTAGGAATTTGGTCCATGTCTTACTATGTAAAATGAGTAGAAAGTTACAGTAAAATGACTTGAAGGCTTGTATCCCCCACTTCCCCACTGCTGAGGTCAGGGCTCAGTGCCTGGTGCGGAGGCTGCTGTCAGCCTTTGGGCTGGACTCCTGGCTCCGAGTGCAGCACCTGTTGTCCAAGTTCTAGGAGGCCAGAAGGAAGGTCTCCCCCCATCCCAAACTAAGCCTCTTTCCAAAAGTTTCTTTGCCCTTTCGGGATCTTGGCTCAGGGTGGTGGATGGGGGTAGATGTGCTTCCTTTGGGACATGGTCCCTAGGGGGTCATAGGGCCCAGGTGATGCTGGGGCCTGTGCCCTTCCTCTTGCTCCCTTCCATCCACTGCACCACATAGGCTGGCCCCTCCAGTGAGAGCATTCAGGCAGAGACCAGGGCTGAGCAACCTGCCCAGGTTAACAGAAGGCTCTAGAAACAGAAGAAAGGAAATTTGGGCCTTGGCAGCATTTCTTGCCTCTGTCTCCCTACAAGCCTTTTCTGCTGAGGTTCTGAAAATGCCTTTCCCATTTACATTAGAAACTTCTAGGGTGTAGTTGGGTCTGTGCTTCCCAAACTTCACTTCTTGAATTTCTTCATGATTTTTGTCATTTGTGAGTAACATATATGCTATAATGTACTTAATATTCTTTAAATTGATTCACTTAAGAAAATTACAGAGGAAAATGGAGAGAGAGGACAGGAGGGTGAGGAAGGTAGGAGGACCCCAGCCCCGAGAGGAGGGGCTGCAGGGCTGGCTGGCCTGTGCCACACCGAGGCTCCCACCTGCCCTGCAGGGTGGGCTGAGCCACCAACACCTGCTGGTCCCTAGGCCAGCATAACTCCCTCCTCCCCCTACAACTGCTCCTTTCCTTCCCATGTGTCACCTCAGGGGTCTCTTCTCTTTTCTAAAACACTCAAATCCCCCCCACCCCCCGCCCCTGGCCCATGAGCCATGTCTGTCACTGTCACCATGTGTTCATTTCATTCATTTTCTCCTGTTGCTGTGTGTTTTCCTTCATGGCCGTGACTCTGCTCCTGAGGCAGCCTCTGCTTCAAGGAATGCCTGAGTGTGGAAGAGGTTAGAATGGGTTAGGAAGGCACGTGGGGCTGGTGTAAAAGTTGCATGGACCTGGGTCTAAATCCTGGAAAGGATCAGTATCCTCCTGTCACGCAGAGTGGAGATGGTGGCATTTCTATTCCATCTGTAGTGAGGACAGGTGGGGTTGTGCGAGGTGTGATACAGCTCCTGACATAGCCAGTGTCACCCCACCCTCAGCCTTCCCTGGAGGCCAAGGCCAGGCTCAAAGGGCTTTGTCTTGTTGGCAGACGTTTTCATAAAGCTGAAATCAGTGCCATTTTGCTCTTTGTGTGGAGCGTGGATTTGACAGAAGGAGAAGTTTGTGTAACTGGGGGGAGGTGGGAGCTGAGTCTCTGGGCTGTGAGGGAAAACTAGTGGATTATAGAGTTTTGTAAAACATTGCTATGACAACAAGGTATCTTTAGGAATTTGGTCCATGTCTTACTATGTAAAATGAGTAGAAAGTTACAGTAAAATG
>NW_007730726.1:136388-138141 GCF_000696425.1 Galeopterus variegatus
TAACTGGGGGGAGGTGGGAGCTGAGTCTCTGGGCTGTGAGGGAAAACTAGTGGATTATAGAGTTTTGTAAAACATTGCTATGACAACAAGGTATCTTTAGGAATTTGGTCCATGTCTTACTATGTAAAATGAGTAGAAAGTTACAGTAAAATGTTAATTAGATGACACCCTAAATTAGCCGTCCTTAGTGCAGATGTTTAAAAAAAGGGCTTATACCTGGAATTTACTTATAAAATCTACCAGCTGCCCAGGGTCATGTATGCACACACCCAGGCTCCTGCACAGTCTATGTTTATCCCCAAGGCCCAGGTTGCAATGGGACTCTGCCCCTACAAGGAAGCTCCAGCCGAACTGTCAGAGCTGAAAGTAAACAAACAGGAGTGTTCCCTCCAGACCCTTCCTGAGATTCCCTGCATCTGCTCCTTCTTCCTCCAGAGCCTGGAAATGCCTTGGAGCACATTCCTTCTGCTCCCAGAATCTGATACCTGTTTCATCTAGGAGGAGTGCATCCTGAATAAAAGTTATTTTAACAACGGAAATGCTAAGCATGGTGCATCTTAGGAATCTAACAACCTAAATGGTCACTTCTCCCTCAGTGGCTCTGAGCCATGAGGGGCAGAACAGGACTGGGGGGAGGCTCCTGGCCATGGTTTTACTTTTCCTACCGTAAAGTATATTCCATTCCTGAGCCTTGAAGGAGCTGATCCAAGGAGGTGTTAGAGGAAGAGGGGTAAATTACACTGAAACCTCTAAATGGTGGTTAATTTTCATAATATGGCATATTTCAATTTGGCTCATTCTGGGGGGTGGGGACAAGTATTTCATTTTTAAACTTTTTATTATGAAGAAAGAATAGTACAGTGGACACCAATAAACTCAGCTATAGATTCGACAATTGCTAAAATTGTCATATTTGCTTCGTGTGTGTGTACACAGACATATTTAGTGAACCATTTAAAAGCAAATTGCACACACCATGGCATCTCCCCCTAAGTGCTTCAGTGTGCATTTCTAAAAAATGAGGATGCTCTCTGTGTAACTAAAACATCATTAGCAATAACCTAATATAATCCCCTAATATCACCTAGTACCCTATATATATATAAATTTTCCCAATTACCTGGAAAACATCTTTTAGCTGCTTCCCCATAAACAGGATCTAATCAAGGGCTATAAATTGGGTATAGTTGTGTTTCTCTCTTAAATATTCAAATTGAAAGCAGGAACCCTGCGCATCCCTCCATCCTATATATTTTACACAAACTAGAAGTTATCTCTAAAAGCTTAGTTAAATTCAAATTAAGCCTTTTTTGCATGGGCAATTCTTGAGTGCTTCTGTGTACTTCACACTGCCACACATCACAAGTACATAATGTCTGATGTCCCACCATTACTGATATTAAAATTAGGCTCAGGTGGTGACAACCACATCTTTATTCTGGCGCTCTCTTTTTTAAGGCATCTCCCAGTTAACTCCTATGGCTGTCTCTGGGCTCCATCCTAGCCTTCTGCAAGCAGAGCTCCCCCTAGACCAGGGATGCTACCTTGCCCTGGGCAGGTCCTGCTGCACACCCTTGGGCCTGGTCCTTCTAGTGAGCTCCAGAAAAGAGGTCACAGCAACTAAAATACACATGAGACTACTTCATTTCCCCTCAAATTTAACCAGTTTTATAGTGGGCATTAGTCAAAATTTTTTTTTCAATTGGAATTAGAAACATTCTTACCTTCCTGAGCCCAGAAGACACTGGAAAGC
>NW_007730726.1:139865-140821 GCF_000696425.1 Galeopterus variegatus
GCCTGTCGCTTCTTGGTAAATCGCCAAGAAGTTTCTGACTCTGTTTAAAGGTCACCACAGGAATGCTGGCATCTTTGTCTTCTCACTAGTGTCTGTGCATGGTTTCACCTCTTTTGGGTGTATTTATCTCAGTTAATAAGAGTGGCCCTCCTGTAGTATAAGTCTATAAATTTAAATGGATAAATTTATGTTTTTAGAAGTTAATGTCTCAGCATGGTTTTTCAGAGTTGCAAATAAGATATTTTACTTAGTGATAAAGGTTGGGTAGTATTTTAGCTTTCAAAACAAGTGTTACTAAGTCATAAAATTAGTGTTGGCATTTTAGGGAAATATTTATATTATTTTACAAAGTTTATTTAACCATTTTCAAGGAAGTTGAAAAAATATGGCTGGGTGAAGGTGATGGGACATACCATTTGCTTTGAGTTTTCTTTTTGAGAAGTGATTTTTTTCCCCTTTATACTGTGGTTTCAAAGATCTCCTCTCCCTGTATACTTTAGAACCAGCACCAAAAAATAAGAGGTGATGGCAACAATTTTTGTTATATATGGAATCATCAAAGCTCAACACACAGAAGCACATGAGAAAACCAGTTTCCCTTGGGATTCCAGGCCCCTCTGGAGTCACCTTTCTTGGGTGACACACACAACTCCAGATGCTTTGATTTCCAAGAAGGAGGGGAGAGGAGGCTGGTGTATCCTAATATTTAACTGTTTCTCTCACTTTATATTTGTGAGCATGTTATGTATCTTCAAAAAGCAATACAAGAAAAAATATTGGAAAAATATATTAAAATATGAATAACTGCTGAAGTAGAATTATGGGTAATATTTTAAATGATTTCTGTGTTTTCGCTTTTTTAAAAAACTCTATAATAAGCATATTTTTTGCAATCAAAAAACAGGGTAACAAGTATAAAATGTAACTTTTTAAATAAATGGAAAATGTCAACATAT
>NW_007730726.1:142191-143762 GCF_000696425.1 Galeopterus variegatus
ACCCATCCTTCCATCCTCAATAACTGTCAATTCCTGGCCAATCTTACTTCGTCTGTAGTTACTCCCCACACCCAGCTCAGGGATTTTGTTGAAGCAAATCCCAGGCATCAGATAATTTTATCTTCATGTTGTTTAAATAAAAATAGTTAAAAATTCAACAAGAAGTTTTAACAAATGTATATGTGCTAAACATCAGAGCTCCAAAATATATGAGGCAAACACTGACGGAACTGAAGGAAGAAGTAGATTAGCTCTACAATAACAGTAGAAGACTTCAGTACCCCACTTTCAATAATGGATAGAACAACCAGACAGAAGTTCAATCAGGAAACAACTTGAACAACACCAACCAATTGGACCTAACAGACATATCAGTACACTCTACCAAACAACAGCAATACACACATTTTTCTTAAGTGCAAATGGAACATTTTCAAGGATAGACAATATATTAGGCAACAAAACAAGTCTTAATACATTTCAAAAGACTGGATCAAAGAAATCATCACAAGGAAAATTAGAAAGTATCTTGAGATAAATGCAAATGAAAACAACATACAAAAACTTACGGGTACAACAAAAGCAGCAATAAGGAAATTAATAACTGCAAACATTAAAAAAAAGATCTAAAATCAACATAAATTTATACCTTAAAGAATTAGAAAAAGAACAAAACCCAAAGCTAGCAGAATGGAGGAAATAATAGATTAGAGCAGAGATAAAATAGAGAATAGAAAAGCAACAGAAAAATGAAACCAAGAGTTGGTTAGAAAATCAAAATTGACAGATCTCTGGCTAGGTTGACTTAAAAAGAGATGACTCAAATAACTAAAATCACAAAGAGGGGACATTACAACCAATTTTATAGAAATAAAAATCATTATTAGAGTACTATGAACAAGTGTAGGTCAACAAATAGGATAACCTAGATGAACTGGACAAAAACTAGCCTACAAAGACTGAATCATGAAGAAATAGAAACTCTGAACAATGACTAGTAAGGAGACTGAATCAGTAGTAAAAAACCTCCCAACAAAGAAATGTCCATGATCAGATGGCTTCACTGGAGAATTCTACCAAACATGTAAAGATGAATTAAATCAATCCTCCTTAAACTCTGCCAAAAAACTGAAGAGGAGAGAACACTTCCAAATTCATTCTATGAGGCCAGCATTATTCTGATACCAAAACTAGACAAAGACATGACAAGAAAACATACACCACCAGTACTTCTGATGAAGATTTTCTGTATCAATATTCAACAAAATACTAGCAAACAGAATTCAACACCACACTGAAAGGATTATACACCATGGCTGATGTGGATTAAATTGTGTTCCCCAAGTTTTATGTATTAGAAGTTTGATCCCTGCTGTGACTGTTAAGAGGGTGGGAAATCCTATTATGGATTAATAATGGTGGGCATGGTTCTGAGGGCTTACAAAGGTGAGCACCTGAGAGTCTCTCTTTCTGCTTTTGCCATCTTGCAATGTGATACCCTCTGTCACTCAAGCCACCACCAAGGAAGACCCTCACCAGATGTGTTCCCTGGACTTTGGACTTCCCAGCCT
>NW_007730726.1:145179-145746 GCF_000696425.1 Galeopterus variegatus
AAAGTACCTGATAGACATTTCTCTAAAGAAGACATATGAATGGCCAAAAAGCACATAAAATGATAATCGACATTACTAATTGCCATGGATTAAATGTCCCCCCAAAGCTCATGTGTTGAAAACTGGATCCCCACTATAACAGTGTTAAGAAGGTGGTAAATCTGATTATGGTATTTGAAAGGTAGGGCCTTTAAGAGGTGATTGCATCATGATGACTATGCCCTTGTGAATGGATTAATCATGGGCGTGGACTGGTGGCTTTATAAGGAGAGCACATGAGAGAGCTCTTGCCATCCTCACCATGTGATTGCCTGCGATGCCATGGTACCCTGTAGCGAGTTCCCATTTGAAGAGGGCCCTTACCAGATGTGCCTCCTGGACTAGACTTTCCAGCCTCCAAAACTGTATAAAGTAAATTTCATTTTCTTATAAATTACTCAGTTTCAAGTATTCTGTTATAAGCAACAGAAAATGGACTAATACACTAATCATTAGGGAAATGCAAATCAGAACCACAATAATGAGATATTACCTCACACCCTTTAAGATGGCTACTATCACAAAAAA
>NW_007730726.1:145876-146768 GCF_000696425.1 Galeopterus variegatus
ACGTGTATTTTACCATAATTAGAAAAATTTTAAATGACATTAGAATTGTCTACATAAGTTAAATAAAAAGTTACTTGCCTTCATCTGTGCAAGTTTCTTAAATGACTATCAAATAATAATGAAATTTCCATGCAAAACACAAAACAGTTGAGGTGTCTCTCTTGTCTGACACAGAAGACCTTATCTTTTAAATGTACCTTATTTAAAAAGGAAGAACAAAAGCATCTGTTTGGGGAACCCATCACCCTAAGCAAAACCTGTCTGATCCCTGGTTATGGTGTGGGAGCTAAATAAGAGGCAGAGAAAGCAGAAGAAACGGTGTGAGATATTAGTGGCAAGAGAAAAGCCTCTCCTCCCCCTCTGGCTGGTGCTCTGAGCATTTCTCTGCCCTCCAAGATTCTCTGTGAGTCAGTGACCGAGGAAAAAAGGTCAACTGGAAGGAGTAAGCATTCCAGGGACGGCTGAGGGCATATGTGTGCAGGCGGAGGTACCCCAGAGTCACTTGGAGCAGCCCTGTTTCCCTATGTGAGCTGGTGCTTCTCTCTAGGCACACAGTGGTACAGTTCCCTACTGGGATTCTGAGAGGCACAGACTACATCAATGAGCAGTTTCCTAGATGCTTTTGGGTGAGTTCATTCTAGTCACAACCGACTCTCTGGCACTGGATGCATGGGGTGCAGAAGGATAGCGCTTTCCAAAGCCATGGGTCTTCTTCCTCTGTGCAGAAACTATAGGAAGGGACAAGGAGAGGGGGCTTGTTGGAGTAAAAGTAGAAGAAGCAGTTATAGTCAAACAGATGAAAGGTGCAGTCAAGTTGACAACTGTATGGATATTGGGACTTCCAGCCCAGAGGGTGTGAGCTGTCAGAGGTCAATACACATAACATAAAATG
>NW_007730726.1:147017-154480 GCF_000696425.1 Galeopterus variegatus
ATTGGGACTTCCAGCCCAGAGGGTGTGAGCTGTCAGAGGTCAATACACATAACATAAAATGTACCATCTTTACCTAAGTACAGTTCAGTGGCACTAAGTACGTTGATGCTGGTCAATCCAGGGTTGGGCTATGCAGGCCCTTCTTATTTTTTCTTTGCACTTATTACAAATCTTTTGTCTATTTCATTGGGTGGCATTTGATATTGTACGTGATAGGGAGGTGAAGAGAGTCAAGCATACGTGCATACACACATAGTCAAGGTATCCTCTGCCTTCTAAAATTGTAATTTTCAGAGGGCATCGCCTCTCACTTTCAATGATCATGGAGCTAAGCAGAACAGAGTAAGTTCCACAGTCCATTTATCTGCTAGGTTAGGCCTTCACAATAAAAAGAAAAAGCCTTAATCAAGATATCCCCAGAAAAAACAGCCTTATCCTGTTAAAGAATAACAAGGCAAAGAAATTTCCAAAAGGGAGTCCATTTATCTGCTAGGTTAGGCCTTCACAATAAAAAGAAAAAGCCTTAATCAAGATATCTCCAGAAAAAACAGCCTTATCCTGTTAAAGAATAACAAGGCAAAGAAATTTCCAAAAGGAAAGATGCCACTAAACTGACAATTGAAGCTTCTCCTCAGTGACTTCAAATCTTATGCAGAGTTCTTTCAAACATGTAAAGAAACATTAAGAAGAAATGATCACAAACTCTTACAAAAAAACAGAAGAGCAGGGAACATTTTCCGAGCTCATCCTATGAGGCCGTTTTTTACCCTGACACCAAAACCAGACAAAGATATCACAAGAAAAGAACACTGTAGACCAATATCTCTTATGAATAAAGAAGCAAAAATCCTCAATAAAATACCAAAAGAACAAGTCCAACAATTATATATAAAAAGTACTGTACACCATGACCAAGTAGGATTTAGCCCAGGAATGCAAGGTTGGTTCACTATACAAAAATCAGTCAATATAATAACACCACATTACTAGAATGAAGAAAAAAAACCACCAGGTGATCTTCTCAACAGATGCAGAAAAAGCATTTGAGATAATCCATTATGTTTTTATGACAAAAATACTCAACAAACTTGGAACAGAGGTGGACTTTATCAACCTGATATAGGGCATCTATGGAAAACCCACGGTTAACATCATACTTAAGTGTGAAAGACAAAGCATTCCTCTAAGATCAGAAACAAGACAAAGATGTCTGCTCTCACCCCTGCTGTTCAACATTGTACTGGAGGTTCTAGCCAGGCAACTTTAGGCAAGGAAAAGAAATAAACGGCATCTAGATTGAGAGGAAGAAGTGAAGCCATGCCTATTTGCAGATGACATGATTTTATAGGACATCTACAAAAATACCATTAGAGCTAATATACTATTTCAGCAAGGCTGCAGGATAGAAGATTGATATAAAGAAGTCTTATTATATGGGTTTGGTTCTAAAAGCAGTATTAAAGCAAAAATTGTACACAGTCAATTGTACACAGATCTGTAAAAATTGACCACAAACTAGACAGTTTTCTGTATACAACCCAGTACATATATATTTATAATATATACACAGATATAGTCTATTATTTGGTAAACTATTAATGAATTGCGGCTGGTTGGCTCTTTCTGATTTGTATATATTCACAGATTAGGTGAGAAGAATGTCTTTTCAAATCTCAAAATAGGCAAAAGGAAGTTGTGACTGGATGTCAACACAGACCCCAGCTTCCTGGCCCCGCTGGGCAGGCTCTGAATGAGCAGCACTAACTGAGACAGGTATGGGGAATGCCTCTAGATCCCATCTGTAGAGAGTCTCGTGTCTTTGTCAGGAACAAAGGGCATGCGAAACTAACTGCCCGGTCTCAGGCTCCTAGTGTCCTGAAATCTCCGATTCATTGCAAATAAATGAATCAAAGTTTAGTTTAATCCAACAAGGAGTGGGATCCCTACTTTTGGCAGGCTGTCTAGCAGAACTTGTATTCAAAGATACCATTCAAATGTGTAAATTCATGATTCCTCTTCTCATCTTTCTGTTTGGTACTGTCTGATCTTCTGTAAATAATTGATCTGCCTCAAAATTGTCTTTATTCTAACTTTGTTTATGCCCTCCATTAACCCTTCAATCTCTTCCTAGCAATGTGAGTCATCCGTCCCACTCATGTGACTGGCCCCCAACACTGCATCCCCTTGTGCACACCTGTAGTAGGCTGTGCCAGCACACATTTACGGTTTGGGATCAGCTGCAGCCATTGACTGCAGTATATGCCAATGGGGTGGAGTAGCTGGAATCCTGTCCCTCCACTGTTTTTTTTTTTCCTGCTCAAATAATACAAGTAAAATGTATGTATGTATACAACCAAAGAGCGTCGTAACAAAAGGTATATGACAAATTGGGGAAAGAATTGTAACTTCAAGAGGTTAATATCCTTTTAGGGAGAAACTAATATAAAGAAGATCAGCACCCCCCCCCCAAAAAAAACCCCCAAATGGCCAAAGAAACAGAAGACATGTTCAACCTCACAATAAATCACACATTAATTCTCCACTTACTAAAATAGCACCAAAAGAAAAATAAATAATATCCATGCTTCAGGGATAATGCTCCCTCTCTTAGATTATAACAATTTCTATTCTCTCAAGCAATCTGAAAATACATGCTAAAAGCCTTAAGAAAAGTTTGACTCACTACACTGGGTCTACTTCTGGCTTATCATGAGGAGAGAGTCACATACACAAACATTTATGTGTGAACATGCATCAGAGTTACTGATTTTAACAACAAAACTCAGGATCCACCTGAATGTTGTGATGATGAAGGTTGTTCCATCTCTATAATACGATGCAGCCAATAAAAAATATATTTTCAAATAATGTTAAAGATACAGGTAAACTTTTCTGAAAAGAAAAGCGCTGGTTATAAAATTAAAACGGCATATGGGATGTTTACAGTTTTATGAAAAACTCCTTCTCCAGTGTATACACACAGAAGCCCTGGCTATTTGCAAGGTAGCTGGAAGGAAACTGCAATTTGGCAATTAAGAAGCATATTCTTGGCCACTCATGTCAGTTCAGCACAGAATGTGGAGCTGAAAATACAAAATCTTTTTTGATCCATATTTAAATTATGCAAAATTATAAATTTTAATATGCTTAGAAAAAAATTTAAAGGAAGTAGAAATGATTTGCTTGGGTCCCTTGACTCTATTCAAAGAAGAAAATATACAACAATACATTTCTACCCTATAGCTGTGAGGGACAATTTTGCATATTTTTTTTTTTAGCAAGAACAGTTAACTTTCGGTGGCAGGATTATGGGTGATTTTTATTTTCTTTCACATACTTTTGTATTCAAAATTTTCTAAAATAGACATGCATTATTTTAAAAACAAAACAATATTTTAAAGATTTAAATGATATCAAAATCATTAAAACTACATTTTTCAGCAAGATGCAAAACTGGTAAAGTTAAATCAATAAACATGATTTATTACTTTGTCTATGAAAGTAGTTTCAACACAAGTAAAGTTTAGACTACATTGGGCTGCTCCTGACTCAGTCTTGGCAAATGCTCCAAACGTGGGTTTGGTCCCCTCCTTGGTCCAGATGTGAATACACAGACTAGCCCCCACACTAGGAGCTCCCAGGAGCACAGAGCCCACCATACCATTGTCAGGCTGTGGACAGTTGGCACAATTTACAACCTGATTGATAAACACTATGATGAAATATGGCCAGCATTTCCCTAGGTTCATTGTATATTTAAAGAGGACTCATTTGGGCACAACATATGCAGTTGTTAAAATACATTTTAAGAAAAAATAAATATTCTGCACAATATATTTACAAGGATCAATTGTTGTGTCTCCCAACCCCAATTACCATAAAACTGGGAAACAATAATTTGACAATTAAGAAGCACAATCTTGGCCATTAGTGCCAGTTCAGAATGATGTGGGGCTGAAAACCCCAAATCATTTTTGAACCATATATAAATATGCAAAATTTCAAATTTTAATATGCTTAGAAAGAAAGAAGTTTTTAAAGAAATAAAAATGATTTTGCTTGGGTTCCTTGACATTTTTGAACCATATATAAATATGCAAAATTTCAAATTTTAATATGCTTAGAAAGAAAGAAAAGTTTTTAAAGAAATAAAAATGATTTTGCTTGGGTTCCTTGACCCCCTTCAAAGATGAAATTATGCAACAATGCATTCCTACCCCTTAGCTTCATGTTCTCTCTGGAAGCACAGGCCTCACAGGACGCCACTAGTCACCCACCTAGTCATTGCTTTTGATCACAAAGAACATTTACTACCAGCTATCGCACAAAAATCACAATGCACAACCTTTGACAGGGACAGCAGGGGTGAGGGCTGCCTTTAAAATTTGAAGAGATCAATGAAGTGCTGTGGAGACACGGGCATGAAGCAGCTGTCGGGGTCGGCCGCAGTACATGGGTGTCCCGAGTCCTGTGGGGAGGAGAGAGACACAGTTAGGAAAGCTGTGTCACCACCGTCAGCCACATCTGGAGAGAAGCCATCAGCTGTTTAAGTGGACTCTGGACCCCACAAAGGTTTATGGACAATAACTTGGATGAGAATTATTAAAACAATGGCAGCCACAGCAGTTTCTCAGTAGAGATTTCCTGTGGAATTTCTGCTCACATGGAGGAAACAGGTGGTCCCAGTCCCAGAGTCAGCCCTGGAAAGCTGTGCCTGGCCCTGAGTAAGAGGAGCTGCTGCCCCGCATGATGCTACCCCAGAGCCTACGTGGCAAAAAACGAAACCACTGGGGCCTTTCTGCCTCTCCGATCCTGGCCTTTCCTAGGACTTCCCTCTACCTGTCACTCATCCCTTTAATCAGTATGGAGGCTCCAAGAACAGGCCAGGAGGTGCAGATGTCAGCCCACCTGAAGCTCCTGCTGCAGAGGGGGCATCACACGTCACATTGGACGTCTGCTGCAACAGCAGGGTGTGAGGTGCTAGCAGCACTCATGCAACCAAAGATCCTGAAGTATATTTAACAGGAGAAGCAACAAAAGAAAAATAAGTATTGTGGAAGAAAACCGACAGAATCTTAGGAGGACCAGAGACTGTGTGAGGTCAGTGCTGGCCTCCCCACAGGCCCCTGCCTGGCATGTCACCCCCTGAGGTGCTATGTGTAGCATCTTCTATCTGCATGAAGTTTTTATGGACAAGTTACAGTTTTCCTTCAAGTTTGAGTGTTTATCCATTGGGTGCTAGTCTGCTCTGAGGTATTTCATGGCAATACTCTGGTTCTTTTGAAATGATCAGAGGGGCAGCTCATCAGTCTCTGCGCAATCCTGAGACTGAGCTCAAGTCTGCAAGAGCCGAAATCTACTTGCGACTGTCTACCAGGTAGGGACAAAGATGATGTGTAGGACATGCAACCAACTCGATGTTTTGTTTATCCCAAATACAGCATGTGTGGTAAAATATGGAAGTACCTTGAATAATAAAGCAAGATGGTAGTCCTTTGAGATCATGAAGAAAGAATCAGGAAGGAATGCAGTGAAGGGAGGGAAAAAAGGAAAAATTAAGATTAGAAAGAGCCGGACTATATTTTAGGCATTTAGGTTTGATGCATATTTCTTATGAAAATAACTAAAAACATCGGGTAACTAAATTTGGGCAATACGAAATATTGTTAAAAGTAAGCACACAAGGTACCATCAGACACCCCAAATTTCCACATGACTTATACAGTCTTATGACAAAAATATTTCCATTTCATTTTAGGTCTCTCAAATTGACAACTAATGAGCCTGAAGTGCTAAATCTTCAAAATTGTTCACTGAAAAATATATAAAGCAATGCTGATGTTTCTATGTGCAGTTTATATTGAAAAGTTTATAATAGCTTCTTTTGGACAGACCTTTATTCCTTCTTTAATGGAATTCCTTCTCTGTTGGAATTTTGTAAGGGTGCAATCTACGCTAAATAATGCACATTGATTCCATGTGCGCCCAGAAGCTATGCAGCAACCTCCATCTTTGACACTTCTGTTTCTCAAGGCAAGACTGGCCTCCGCCTGCTGCTTTTCAGCATGGCAGTGCCTGGCACCCTGCTGTCCCTTGCCCTGCTGCTGCTCTCCTGTGCTGTCTTCCCTGGCTAGGGGAGGTTCTGTCTTGTCCCTGCTACTCATATGGAAACAGTTCACCAGCACAACTAAGACCACTGGACCATGGATCTGGGAGCTACGGCCTCATTTGAGATCCCAGCTACGACTTTGCTCCTGATGCCCACATGGGCCTGCAGGGTTAACGCTGGGTATCCTGTCCTTGATTTTAGCAACTGACACACTGAGATAAAAAAGGGACATAGAAATGCCAAATCCTCATACTTGCTTCCCTAACCCACCCTACAAGTCTACAGTTTTTAACAGAGGTTTCATACAGTTGGGAGAGTGGGGAGGAGTAAGGACTAAACAGTCACGCACAGCTCTCCCTTTCTCAGGCACCCTTGATGACCCTGGGTGGGGGTCACCTCAGAGGACCCTCACGAGGACTACTGCAGTCAGTCTTGGGCTGCAGAGTTAACTCAGCTGAGTTACTGTACAGACTGTTGGAGGTTTTCTGATTAAGGCAGGTAGAAAAGTTAGAAAAATAACTCCAAACGGTGAAGCCAGAACAGATGGAAAACCAACTCGGGAGCAGGTGAAGAGGTTCTGTGGTGATAACTGGTCACTGGTCAGAAAGCTCCAAATATATCTTCTGTGGAAAGGGTTAAGACACCTGATATGGAGTGAGACAGATGCACAGCCATGGTGACAAGGTGAGGCCCATGACAAGTCTGAGGGTCAGGTAAGGGTTTGGAGTCGCTCACCCCCCCCACCAATTTATTTTAGTTTTTCAGTCAACACAAGATATCTATTGGGATACTGAAGAAAATGAGTAGTAACAGTAGATACCATTTTCAGAGCACTATGTGCCAGGTACAATAATATTTAATCTTCACAACTCTGCATGGTAGTTGTGAGACTGGCAACCCGTGCCACAGGAATTGGGACAGGTCCGGCTCTGCCTGATTCCAAGTCTGTGCCTTGCCCACGAGGCTGCCTGCCTTTAGAAAGCTACGCCAGGGAAAGCACTGCAGAGCAGACACCAGGCAAGGTAGGAAGAGACTGATCTTTTTAAAAACATTTTCAGACACAGATTCCGAAATAAAAACATGGACTGCAACCAATGCTGTCTGGAATGATGTTTGGTGGGAGTAGCTGAGCAATGACCACTCCCTGAGGCCAGCTCTAAAGCCCGCTGTGGCCATGGAGTATGACATCACACAACCTCCAGGGACAGGAAAGGAAAGTTACAGAAAAGACCAGCAAACTCTTCATTAGGAAAGGTATGTTCTGACTTTTCATAACATAATGAAGTAAGGTAGGAAGGTTCACTGAATACAAGAATTTCCAGGTAAATTCTTTTAGAAAGCTAAAAATCATCTC
>NW_007730726.1:155376-156790 GCF_000696425.1 Galeopterus variegatus
TCTCAAAAAAATCAGAACTTACAGATTTCAGGAAATTTAAGCAGCATATTCTTATACTGCCTAAAAATGCATAAACTAAGGAGAGTGTTTATTTCTTGGTTAATTACTTGTCAGACAGGAGAGCTCCAATATTCTTAAACATTGTTCTGAGGAAAACACTGACTATCATGTACAAAATTGAAAGCCTTCTATTCCATAAATAGTATTTCCCTCTATAAAACAATAATTGCTTTTAAAATTTGTACGGTATTATATAATCTGCTCAGGAGAAAAAGGAAAAGCAACTTTTAGGGGAAGCATTAATTCAAAGTAGAAATTATAGCATCTCATGTACTCTTACTATGTGAATGAAAACACATCCTCATGTTTTCAGTCAGTGTTAACGATTTTCAGAGAAGCACTGATTTNAATGAAAACACATCCTCATGTTTTCAGTCAGTGTTAACGATTTTCAGAGAAGCACTGATTTAGAAGGAACCGCAAAGAAGGGAGGCCAGTTCCCTCCAGGGTCAAGTATCAAAGCTGGTATTCTCAGTCACCTTTCTTTCTGTCCACAAGCATTTGCCTGTGTTTTCTGTGCCCTATGACTGGGGCAAAGAGAACAGAATAAGGGCACTCTCTCTGTAATCTCACTGATGAACTGATTTGCTGACTTCACAAGCGTGAGAAAAAATTTGAATACGAGATATTTCCTGCTTTTGAGGGACAATGTTCTACAGCAAAAACACATAACACATATTGTGTCTTTTTAATTTGGGGAAAGAAGAGAGTCACACCAAAATATAAATCAGAAATAACACAGTCTCATGAGTTATTCATGCACAGAGGCATCGGTAACTATTCATGATGCTGCTTACCTTTGATAGTGTAAACCTATTAAAATAATACAAGAAAAACTAAACATCTTTTCATTCTCTGCTCAATCATGGATTATAATAAAAAAGCCACATTATTATAAATGTAGTTTGAAATGAAAAAAATTAAAAGTAGTTGTCTCTTTTCCAACAATCTAGAGCTTGTCTTATGACCCAACTGATAACAAATTTAGATAAATGTAAAGCAAAAGAAATCATCAAAACAGGTTATGGTGTCTATCGGGCAAAAGCCTCATCTCCCTAAACCCAGAGATGGTGAGGCAGAGACAGCTGTGCCCATGTGAGAGGGTCAGAGCTTTGTCTAGACCTGGGGGCAGTCTAGAAGGGGCTCCCTCCCCACACCAGCCCAGAGCACAGGGTCAGGGCTGATTGCTCCCTCTAGGGAGTCAGCTTCTATACTTTCAACACTTTTCTTCCCCCATTGAAATCTCACAACACTAAATATATTCAAATACAAGGCAAACCATGGACAGGCATTCCAGGGTGAAACAATATTAACATGTTAAGAAAATACATTGTACCAAAGAAGAGATATATAA
>NW_007730726.1:157171-162518 GCF_000696425.1 Galeopterus variegatus
CCAGGGTGAAACAATATTAACATGTTAAGAAAATACATTGTACCAAAGAAGAGATATATAATGGTTACCTCTGATTGTGGAAAAAACACTGTTATCAGAGACAGTCTGGATACAGAGAAATAAAACAAATAACAGGAAGTAGCAGGATGAAAGATTCCTAATCTTTGGATACTGAAATTGCTGAAGAAAATATTTCTATGTTTTTCACTAAAGGTCTAGACTTGCAGATATGTTAAGTTTTGATCAAATAAATGAGAAAAGCTCAGGTTGTATGTGACTTTACAGACCCCCCTTTGCTCTAATAACTTGGCTTTGAGAAATGAATCCTGAGACTAGTCCTGATCACTTGTGCACACTGTTGAGGACTCTGCAAAACAGCAACACAAAAGGGAGAGCCTGGTCATCAAAGCTGTAGGCTGAGAACTGAGTTTGGGGAAACAAGGAAGGAGATTTCTTCTTCAGGTTTATAAAAAGGGTGGAAATTGTAAGCCCCTTTGTCCTCAGGTTGGGTTGGCTGGGACATTTCCTGAGGGTCGTGACCTGCCCGTGACTGGATGCTCTAACCTCACCTGCTCCCTGGAACACGCCTCCCACAGGCCAACATCTACCAAAGGGGAGAAGCAGTCATCCACAGGGAAAAAAAGGTGGCAATATTTCATTTTCAATATTTCAGATTCAAACCACAAGTTGTACATTTTACTTTTATGAACACACCTGTTCCCCTACCCCAATATTTGGTGAAACATACTTTCTTAATTTTCTTATCACAAATAGTGTTTTCCATTTTTTTCTACCTTTAAACTTAAAATATATATAAATAGTTTGTTTCACCAAATTTCAATCCTCAAATTCCAAGAGTATATTTAAGTTATTACCTTCCAAAAGAGAATGCTGCAGTGCCGACAAAAATGTAAAGTGTCTCCATACTGTTCTTTAGTTGGGTAATATTTCTGAAGTGCAAAATACATCAACTTCCATTCGATATGACCTTTTTCTGAAAGGATCAAATGTCTACAAAACTAAACATAAAAAAATTCTGTTCAGAATCAGAAGATATTTTAAAGCATAATATTAGGGGCAAAACTATTTTTTAAAGGCAGTGTAGTCCATGAAACATTTAATTATTTGACATTAAACTCACCTGGATAAATCATAAAGAATTAAATAAATCATGGTATGTCTGTATAATGGAATACTAAGCAGCTGTTAAACACTTTTAAATATTCTGATATATCATGGACATCATTCCAGATCAATCAGTTGAAATAAGTTACATACATCATATATATATGATAAGGGACCTGTACCTAGAATAAATAAAGAACACATACAAGTCAATAATAAAAAAGACAACCCAATTTAAAAATGGGTAAAGGACTTGAAAAGATCTTTCTCCAAAGAAGATATACAAATGGCCAATAACCTCATGAAAAGATGCTCAACAACCTGGTCACCAGGGAAATGGAATAAGATACCTCTTCAAACCCACTAGGCTGTAATCAAAACATCAGAAATAACAAGTGTTGTGGAGGATGTGGAGAATTGGGAACCCTCAAGCACTGCTGGGGGAATGTAAAACGGTATAGTCACTTTGGAAAAACAGTTTGGCAGTCCCGCAAAAATGTAATCAAAACATCAGAAATAACAAGTGTTGTGGAGGATGTGGAGAATTGGGAACCCTCAAACACTGCTGGGGGAATGTAAAACGGTATAGTCACTTTGGAAAAACAGTTTGGCAGTCCCGCAAAAAGTTAAACATGGAATTACCATATGACCCAGCAATTCTACTCCTAGGTATAAGACCCAAGAGAAATGAAAACACATGTCCACACACCAACTTGTACATGAATGTTCATAGCAGCATTCCTTGGAAAAGCTGCAAGGTGAAAGCAAATCAAATGTTTACCAACTGATGCATGGATAAACAAAATGTGGTAAATACACAGAAAGGAATATTATTCAGCCTTAACAAGGAATGAAGTTCTGATTCATGCTACAACACAGAGCCTTATGGACATGAAGCCAGACACAAAAGGACAAATACTTCATATTCCACTTATATCAAATGTCCAGAACAGGTAAATCCATAGAGACAGAAAATAGGTTAGGGGTTGCCTGGGGCTGGAAGAGAGGATGGGAGTGACTGCTGAACGGTAAGAGGCTTCTTTCTGAGGTGACGACAGTGTCCTAAAATCGATTGTAGTGATGGCTGCACAAAGTGGATGGCATCTTAATAAAGGTGTTACCAAAAAACAATGTTAGAGTGATATGCTTTCGATTATGGGAAAATAACAGTGCATAGCTATGTTTGCTTATGTATAAAGCCTGAAACAAAATGCATGGGCTAAAGGATTAACAGGGTTATCCTTGGGGTGGGAAGGCCTTTCCCTTGTTGGTTTGTAAAACACTGTACTAGTCTTTAAGACTGTTGTTGCAATGAGCATATTTGACTTTTTATAACTAAAAGTAATCACTTGTATAACATACTCATACTTTCTCATGGCTTTTGAGAACTTTACAAATTATAATTAAGTCAATGAGGAAATCTTGTTTCTAATAAAATTTGAAAAGAGAATAGCTCGAAAAATGAAGAGATGTAGTTACAGGCCTGGTTATATCAATTCCTGTATCCTCGGAGCACTGTTAAAACATTAGTTCCTAGAAAGAACAACTACTTGTCTCACTTCTACTTCACATCAATCCTTTGCTACACCCACGTTCACACGAAGAATTCTCCCATTCCCTTCATCGTTTTTCTCCTAAATAGTCATCTGTGACTTTCCTGAACTCAAATCCAACATCCATATCAGATGCTCAAGTCAACTTTTCCTTCTAACAATGTTTTAGACTAATTTTATTAATCCAGTCTTCACAACCCACTCAGTTTTCACTTTGAGGATGCTTCCTAACCAGTGCTGTTTTCATAAAAGTGATTTCTAATATGCTTGTCTTTTTTCAGTCTTACTGTTAGTTACTGGGCCCTGAAGAAAAGATAATTATTTCTCTGATGCTGTGTTTTTATAATTCAGTCAAGAAAATGTGTACAAACAAGATATGCACCTGTAGGTGCTAATACTGGTTTTAACGTAACCATTCTGGTAGGGCATTAAATATTGGCACAGAACAGACTTTTAACTTCTTTAATGTCATTCCTTTAAGGAATTGCAAGGCCTCACAAATGGTCGACAGATATCCTTAAAATGTGTTTAGGGTCTGGATGTATAAATACTGTCAGGCACTCTCACCAACACCTCTGGTAAACAGCTCAGACTTGAATGTAGGGAGGAGGTGAGGACACCCGGCCACCTGCTGCATGTCAGCATCTAGGGCAAGCCATGAGATGCGGGGGCCCTTACCACATGCACCTACCTTAATCCTCTTTTCCTAGGTTCTAAACCCTCCCTCCAAAAAGTTATTCACTCCTCCCTGTCCCCCATTTCCAATGCTGACTAAGAATTTTATCCACTTTCTTTCCAGCTCAAATGAATATCTGGATCCTTTTGCTTCTTGCCCAACAAGTCCACCTACAACAATTTCCCTGAGGTCACCCATGGGCTCTATAAAGCTAAATTAAGTGGGCTCTTTTTTGTCCTCCTTCTTGACCTCTCTGTCCAGGTTGCTCGCCTTGGGCTTCAGTGTCTGCTTCTCTCTGAGCTCTCTTGGGCACCTCTACTCTGTGTTCTCCGCAGTTTCCCTGTCATTCAGCTCCTCAAGGCTCTGCTTCCATCCTCTCTTGATAAGTCTGTCCAGGCCCTGCCTTTGCTGACCACTCTCATGTGAACCTCCCACTCAGACCTCTGCTGGGAAGATCCACCCCCAACTCAGCCTGTCAGGGTCATCTCCTCATCTTCTCTGTTGCCCTGGGCCTTCCCCTGGACAGTCTCTTCATGGGTCTCCCTGCATACACTCTAGTCTATTCCTCAAACAAGAAGACAGGAGCTTCTGAAAGTTGCAACATGTTGCAAATGCTTTGCTGGCTCTTCTGCAGGGTCATCTCCTCATCTTCTCTGTTGCCCTGGGCCTTCCCCTGGACAGTCTCTTCATGGGTGTCCCTGCATACACTCTAGTCTATTCCTCAAACAAGAAGACAGGAGCTTCTGAAAGTTGCAACATGTTGCAAATGCTTTGCTGGCTCTTCTGCGCTGGCTGGGTAATGATGATTTGGCATGGCCCAGCCTCTACCTCACCCCCTCGCCCTTCACCTCCTCACATACACATCACCCTCCTAAGGGCCTTCTCCCTCTGCAGGGCCTGCTCATGGCCGAGGTGACTGTGACCCAAGGAACACCCTGACCTCTTCCCTGTGCTCCCAGGGTCAGCAGCACTTGCCCGTGAAAAGTGCACAATTCCATCCCTCCTCTTCAGTGCTCCCCACACTGCTGAGCTGTGTAAGCATCTCCCTGTAGGCAGCTGCTCTCCCTGATGCACCCCTCACCCTGGCACAGAGCAGCTCCCCCCACATATCTGTGTGATGAATGGGGGACACCTGAATCCTGCAAAGGTTAGAAATGGTGACAGCAGGACTTCCCCTTGGGTGAGGGTAAGCAGACCTCCTGGAAAGAGCATGAGTGACACTTAAATGAGTTTGTGCTGCTCCCACCATGACTGAAGGCAGTGAGCAACACATGAGGAGGAGATGCTCTGTGGATGCTTGGGGGTGTCTGCTAAGTGATGGCAGAAAACGGCAGCTCATGGAGGTCGTGCAACCTTTCAAGGACACACAGCTTGGTAAAGGGCAAAACTGGAATCTGGTTCATCAAAATAAAGAGGAAGAGAAAAAGCCAGCGACTATGGTAAACCTTGTGATCAACAGATGTGATGAAAGAACTCAGCTCTCACTTTGCTGTTTGGTTTTGGGTTATTTTTTAGAATCACGATTCTTTTTGAATATGAAAAATAAATCTTACAATCTATAGAAGAGAAGCCATAAGAATTTCAATAAATTGTCATTGTTCCTGATTCTTTAAAAATGGGAACATCCAGCCATTCTCCCCACGTGAGTTCATGGACTGTGATTGCTGGGTGGAATCTACTACACACGTGACTCCAAGCGGACACCACTGCACCACACTCACCTGCTTTTCGGCAAAATGGTACTGGCACAGTTTCTTCCACAACTGTCTGTCTTCACTGAGCATGTACAGCGTGGGGGTCACTTGGCCTAAAGTTATGATGTCCCATCCGTCTGAGAACCGGTACAAGATGTTGTTCAGCATGTGCAAAGGAAGGTCGCTGAGAGTGAGGCCACTATTCACCTGCTGAAAGGAAAACACCGGTGACATTTCGATGAGAAGACAATGAACAGCATTTTTCCGTTTTTTCAATGGTCAAGCTTGAATAAATACTT
>NW_007730726.1:162580-166272 GCF_000696425.1 Galeopterus variegatus
CAACCCTCGGCGCCGCGCCCGCACCTCGCTCAGCCAGTGAGCGGGAACCGGTCTGTATGTGGGATCTGAACCCTCGGCGGGAGCACCACCGTGCTCCCAAGCGGCGCACTGTAGCAGTGCACCACCTGGCCGGCCCTATATTTATTTTTTAATTAAAAAATTATTTTTCTTTGTTGAAGTATAATTTACAAATAAAAACTTTATATATTTAAAGAATACATGATGAAATGATTACCACAATCAAGCTGATTAGCATATTCAGCACCTCAATGTAGTAATTTTTTTGTGTGTGGGGGGAGTATATTTAAGATCTACTCTCTTAGCAAATCTGAAGTAACAACACATTATTATTAACCACCATGTTATACATTAGTCACCACGGCTATAATGAGATGTCCAGAACTTACTCCTCCTGCATAACTGAAACCTGGTATGCTTTGTCCAACATCTTCCCACCTTCTAGCTTTACATTTCTATGATTTCAAATTTATAAACCATTTCCTCCCTCACACAGCGACTGTGTTTTCTCCTTGGAAGGCTGGCAGAATGATGACCATGCCTACGTACATTCCATACATTCAGGGGCCCCTCTCTGTGAGAGGTGCGGCTGCCTCTCCACCTGGAGGGAGCTGAATTGGTTAGCCCTGGATCAGGTTTGGGCTTAAACCATCTCAGGCTTTTCAGGCCTCAGTGAAGTTGTCTTAGAACACATCCCTTCACTCTCATGAGAAGTACCTCTTCCTGAGGATGGGTTCTGGGGCATCTGATGAAGCTGCTGGTCCTGCCTCACTCCCTCCCTTTGTTCTGAGCCGGTACCTCAGCACCACGTGCACGTCTGCGAGCTTCTGATTTGTGCTTCCTCATTTGTTTTGTTCCCAGCTGGTCAATACACTCTTCTGCCATAAGGGCAGCGCTTTCCTCAAAATGCTCTGTGCCCTTCTATAATCCTGCTGTTCACAATGGACAATGACCATCCACTTCTGGCTAAAATGAACTAATTCCTTCAGTTTAGTTCTAGAAACGACCTGCCCTTTGTGAAGAGTGGGGTATAGGAATGGGTGATGGGGTGCTCGTGCCCTGCCATGCAACTGTTCTCTTTTTATTCCTTCCCTAATTATAGTCCCGGCCATAGAAATACTTCAAAACTATAAACTACTGAAGGAACCTTCTTGTGCATCCAAATGGGGCATCATGAGGGTGAACAAACACTGGCACCTTATTCTGAGTTACATTTCTACCTCATCAAGTACGCTAAGCATCTGCCAGGCACCCCGTGGTACACGTGTGTGTTTCTGCCTCCACAGCAAGACAGGACCTTGTACAGGGTGGCCATCAGCCCTTCCATGGGCTGTGGAGCCCCCAGGACTCAGCATGGTGCCTGCAGGCTCCCAGCAAGTACTCTCTGAGTGCAAGAACAGATGAAGGGGCACTCGCCACTGACAAGTCTGAGCATGTCTGACTCAAGTTTAGCTGGTCCTTCTGTCCTTATTGTCTAGCACATGGCAGAGAGCACATATGAAAGATAACATGTATATAAATTAATCCCCAAATAATACTCTTAAAACTATTAAAAGAAATGTGTTACTCTAAACAGCTTTATTCTTCTTCCTATTGACAGAAATTTCTATCCAGACAGGATATTCTGCTGCTAAACTCACCAAGCTTAAGGTGTCATGAAGTGGTAGAAAAAAATCCTGATTAGTAAAGAGTTAGTCATGCATGACAGCTCGGCACCTGGGTTTTCTTGTAGGCTCAAATGCACAGTCCCATTATGACTACAAACAAGGGAGTATGGCAGGAACGTTGGTGCTTCTCATCTGAATCAAACTGTGCCATTCAACTGTGATATGGCACTGTGTCAGAAACTACATGCAGCCTTAGCTGTACCACCTCCTCTGATGAGCTGAATGCTCCTTACTGCTGTGAAGTCCCTCACAACTACACTTACCTGTAAAAAAGGGTCACTGCCTCTTCTTTTCTTGCTTTAGGATAGTCCTAGGGATTGCATGCGAATATCAGTAATCCCCACTTCTGTGGGGCACTTCTTCTAACAGAAACTTGTCCTGCTATCAGGGTTCCATCTTACACAGGATAAAACTGAGCTGCAGATGAGGTGGTGGCCTGCCCAAGGTTGAGGTCCTGAGGCATTGCCTAGGCCCCTCACTGCTCTGCTTGGCCCTCCCTGTGGAGTCACCTAAGTCTCCCTGATCCTTCTTTTCCCATGCACCCACTTCTGAGTCACCATGTGCTGTCTAATCTTTCTCAACGTCTCCCAAATTCATCCTCCCCTTTCACCCTGCCATTCCTCAGGAGAGGTCCCCTCACGACGGCAATGGGGTTTGTTTCCCTCCAACCACGCTGGTCCCTCCCTGGTACCTGAGGGTCCCTCTAAGCACAGACCCCCCCAAACACCCTGGGCTTCAATACCTACAAGGCCCTCAAGTCTGGCCTGATCTTCCACACCTTCTTCCAACTGCTCCATGCACTAGGTACCCCAGGTCCTAATGTAGAAGTCCCCACACCCAGGACTCAGGGCCTTACATCCTGTGGTATGCTGGAGAGCCTGTACCTGCTCACAGCAGCCAACTCTGCAACTTTTGGAAATTTTGTGAACCAGCTGACTTCTTGCTGGTGGCTTGAAACCAGCTGTGGTGGGAAACTAGCAAATGCCACAAATCAGGGCTCATGCACCAGAGAGCTGATTATTAAGCCCTAACTAGCACACCACTTGGGCAATTTCTACTCATTCTTTAAGCTCCACCTAAAGTGTGTTGTGAGACAACATTAACTCGTCAACAGCCCTGTGTGCATATCTTTGTTATGAAACCAGCCCCAACAGATTACCATGTGCATNGTGAGGGGACTTGTGAGTACACGTTTGTGTGCCTGCCCTAACTGGGTCATGCAGGAGATACCAGGAGATATCAATGAAGGCACTCCAGTTCATCGGCACTACTATCTTTCAAATGCAGATTTTGAAAAGCAAATTATATTTGATTTAGAAGAAAGAGAAAAGAAGTCTGTAATTCATGCACACTTGTGTTCACAAGAAAATGTCTTAACAAAATAAACGGCAGGCGTAAATCCTGGTGGGGGAGTTTCCGTGTATGCTGTGGTATCATCACCTCTACTACAGGGAGGGCCAGGTATTCACCAACACATCAGATCACTGCCCTGCACTCCTGGGCTCAGTGAAGCACTGACACTTGTTTTGGAGGATTAAAAACCACCTTTTAGCTCTTCTTTTGCCTTTTTGTAGAAATTAGTCATCATAATGAAGCTACTCAATTAAGCAGAAAGACTCTACCAAGATCCTTGGCAATATATACACAAAATTCTTTGATTTTAGCTTTGGTTCCCTTTTGCCCCTGTCTCTTTATTTATGATTACTTCCCTATATACTGTTTAATGAATTTGAGGAAGTTCTTTGGGATTTTTACTATAGGGTTCTAAGACTAGAAAACTAACAGCTTGCAGATCAAGTATTGCCAGACTTCAATGTGTGATGCTGGACAGTGGGCAGGCTGAAGCAAGCTGCATAGCTTTTCATATAGCCAAGACTTTCTCTCCAGACAAAAAAAATGAAGCAGAAAATTTATGAAAAGTTTAAAGGTATTTTAAACCTGGTAGTTTGATAGCACACAGTAAATTGTACTTTTATTACATTTTGCAATGATGAATATGCTAATAAT
>NW_007730726.1:166344-171222 GCF_000696425.1 Galeopterus variegatus
TCAAGTATTGCCAGACTTCAATGTGTGATGCTGGACAGTGGGCAGGCTGAAGCAAGCTGCACAGCTTTCCATATAGCCAAGACTTTCTCTCCAGACAAAAAAAATGAAGCAGAAAATTTATGAAAAGTTTAAAGGTATTTTAAACCTCGTAGGTTGATAGCACACAGTAAATTGTACTTTTATTACATTTTGCAATGATGAATATGCTAATAATCCGGTTAGATCATCACATATTGTATACAAATGCCAAGTCAACTCTATACCACACAATATGTATGATCACTTGTTTCAATAAAATAAACTATACTGACATTTTTTTTTTCTCATAAGAATTTTTTTAAAAAAGAGAAACTGGTAGTTTGATAATGATGGACAGACATGGTATCTGTCAACTGTACTGGAATGTTACTTTTTGTTTCACCTCACAATGTTATCAGGGTGGTGGAGAATTTTTTAATGAATAGTGATAGATTTTAATCCTCAAAAGCATGTATAAAAATAACGGAAGTTTTCCCTGGGTATGTGTAAATATCAGTAAACTCTCAGTTGATAAATTTTTTGAAGAGGACTATGAGAAGGATTTCAGATCTTAGAAACTTTTCAACTCTAATACATATATACTAGACCTCTACTTACTTTTGGGAGTATGAGAATTTAGATTTAAGGGTTGTCAAGATATTTTTTGTTAGGAGAATTTAGAAGAAAAAAAAAGACTGCCAGCTCACTGGAGAAAATGGGCAACCGTGTCCCATGAGGCTGAAATGATGGGGCTTCAGGCAATGTGCTCGGACCTCTGCTTTCAGAATTCATGAAGTGCTCAGCTGTTCTGTTCTACCCTCCATCTGATCATATCGCCTTAAAATTGACTATGAGTAAACTTAGGCAGCAACCTGCCATCAGCCATAGGTCGTGAGACTGGGACTCATTATGTTAAGCAGTCTTGACCACTGTGGCTAACTTGGTCTGGAGCTTACAAGTGCAGCTGAGCTGTTGACATGATAAAGAGCCCTTTCCAGGAGGGAACAAGTCTTCTGCCCAACTCACACGATGGACTATCACCTAGCAGGAGGCTGGGAGCAGGGCACAGATGCGACAGTCATCACTGGGCGCACATGGTGTCTCTTGCTCTGAACAATGCTGCAGGGCACAAGAGAAGCATTCAGAGAGTTGGTGGGAAGGACACAGAAAAAACCCACGATCCACATGAGAACCAGAGGAGCAAGTTCAAGGTCTCAGTTGATAAGATCTGAGTGGACACCATGAAAACCAGTACCTTCGTGTTGTTATTAATTCTTTCTTATTCCTCATTTAAAGTATCATCATTAATTTCATTTTGTGCCTTATTTTTCCTACTTGATCAAAAGGGCAGTATGGTGACACTGTCATGTGTGCCAAGGCAGAGGTGACACCACATAAATGCACCCCGACCACCAGGCTTTGGGACCCCCAGGCCTGAAGCAGAGGCCTTCTCCTGAGCGTCATCTTCTTAGGGTGGCTCTTAGCTGCCCTGCGCAGGGTGAGCTGGGATCATGTGTAGTTCCCACATCCCTCTTTCTGCTCCTATTCCTGGTGTATATGGAAGTGAAGATCCAGAAGGAAGCTTATGTCACATTCATGCATTTTCTGGCTCTGGCACAGTCCACCTATGCAAAGATGGAAGACTGTTCTTTGCTTTCTCCCTTCTCTCTCCTCGAGATAGATGCAGGCTGCCTAGAACTTCCCAGTCAGACCAGAAAGACTGCTTCATGGCCTTTCCCAAACACTCCGTTCCTTCAGGGATCCTGACCATCAAGCCCCACTGCCGACAATGACATACCTCACTCTCCCCAGAGGGTCATTAGCTGGGACGTCATCACTACCACAGATTAGCTACATGAGGGATGAATGAGATGGCCTCACCATCTACAGAAACTGTGTGCTGTGTTTAAATGTCTGGCAGACATACTTTTATAACATAACCCACCTGTACATGGAGAATGAAGTAAAACAGGTGGCATGGAGCCAGACTGTGGAGAGCTCTGAATGACTAGTAGTATCATGTGTAAGACAACAGAACAAACAATCCGATGTTTACAACAAATTTGCTCAGCTCTTACACTGAATATTATATTATTAATGATAACTTCAGACTCATAATTAAGGAATTGCTATTCTTTTTGTAAATCCCTTTTCTGGGTGGCAAATAAGCAACAAAAAGTTAAGGCATTCCAAGGCTGTTTGAAAACAACTCCCTTCACATGGAACCTAGGGTGCAGTGATAAAGGTAATGATGACACTACCAGAAGTACAACTTGGAGAACCATTCGTACCACTGAGGCCACGTAACTTACGCCACTAAGATATATACTCAGTTTATTCTTACTGTTACATTAGTACTGAAGGTAAATAAAAACACAATCTAAAACACTTTGGTCAATGGTGTTACATTTTTCTTATTGAAACCAGTTACCAGAATAAATAAAAAATATCAAGAACAACTGATATAATTTGTACCTTCTTTTCACTTTGTTCACTATTGCCAAAGAACATAAATGCACATGTTGCAAAAAAGACAGCAAGCAAGTGAAGAAGAAAATACTAACCCTGGAGAAGCAACAATTAGATAAATAGAGTATTATTAGCAATACAATTTAGCCTTCATTTATTGAATGTTATTTTACCCTGAAAAACTTAATTTCTTTTAAAGGTAAAGTAATTCACCCCCAATCACCTTCAAGACCAGGCTTATTAATGATTATTGCCCCCAATGCTTTTCCAACAACAACTATAAGCCATTAAGAGGTCTTTTGGTCCTATTCTATTTTAAAACAGCTTAATTACTACTTGTGAAAGGGTAAAAAAAATCTTTCAAAAAGCTATAGTAGTCTTTCAGGAGTGCTTACAAGAGGTAATGACTTTCCAATATAAAAACAGAGTGTAGGGCCGGCCCGGTGGCGCACTGCTACAGTGCGCCGCTTGGGAGTGCGGCGGCACTCCCGCCGAGGGTTCGGATCCCACATACAGACCGGTTCCCGCTCACTGGCTGAGCGTGGTGCGGGCGCGGCGCCGAGGGTTGCGATCCCGTTGCCGGTCCCGGTCCGGTACGGGCGTGACACTGAGGGTTGCGATCCGTTGCCGGACACGAAAAAAGACAAAAAGAAAAAAAAGAAAAAAACAGAGTGTAATAATTCTTAGGTCAAGAAATTCACACCTTAGTCATCTGAAGATTCTGTAGTTGTTGTTGCCAGGTGAGAATAGTTTCCAATCGGCAAATCCAAATATTGATGTTTCCCACCAATACAGACTTCCCTACACCTCTAATAAGAATGCGGAGGGTAGAGCTTAAGTCTTGGAGAAGATCTTTGATAAGGCGAGGATTTTGGTGGTCATCAAGAACTGGAAAAAACAAAAACAAAACTATGGATTGATACAATTAACCACCACTTTTAAAGATGACCTAGTTTCACAACCCAAATGTCCACTGGCAGGTGAAAAGATAACATGTGGTTATTCCACACAATGGAATATTATTCAGCCTTAAAAAGAAAGGAAGTTCTGACACATGCTACAATATGGATAAACTTTGAGGACATTATGCTATGTGAAATAAGTCAGTCACAAAAGGACAAATATTTATGATTCCACTTATATGAGGTTCCTACAGTACTCAAAATCATAAGAGACATAGAGTAGAGTGGTGGTTATCAAGGGGTGGGGGTGGGAAAATGGGGAGTTACTGTTTAATGGGGACAGAATTTCATTTTGGGACAATGAACAAGATCTGGAGATGGATGGTGGTGATGGCTGCACTATATCCATGTATGAGGGATCTTCAAAACATTCATGGAAAGTTTCACATTGTCTTTTAAAGTCTATTTTTCCATGAACTTTTCTGAAGTACCCTCGTACTTAATGCCTCTGAACTTTACACTTAAAAATGGTCAAAATGGTAAATTTTGTTATGTGTGTATTTTACCACAATAAAAAAAAGATCTAATTTCATTGCAACACAAAAGTGGCATCATTTTTGAGATATCACAACTATAATGAGATTTTTAAAAACTTTTGTACGTATCATAAAGAGAATTAATATTTAACAATGTAGTCATAAATTCCTATATATGCATAAGCTCATTGTGTGAAATTTAAAGTTCTATTTACCAATAGTCAGTGATTAATCAAGGCAAGCTTGTTAAATTAAAATGAAATTTACTGGCTTATTTGGTGCCTAAATGAATAAGCCACAATCTTGCTCATTATGAAACCATATAGCTAAAATGAACTATGATTGGCTAACCATGTGAAGGTAAAATAGCTTTTCAAAACTTTGGGTTTAGTTACATTTTCTGTTATAATACATCCCTTTGTATGCAAAATCAACTTTGAAAAAGTAAATAGCAGTAACACAGAAGAAGAACTGCAGGGATGACCTGTATTTCTGTTTGGAATCACATTATTTACACTATTGTTTTTGACAGCACACATAGTGAGGAAAGATAAAAGAAAAATCCCATCTCTTTGCACCAAATTTCTAATTAAGATTTACATTATTAAAAATATCAGTGATTACCTTACCCTTTTGAACGATTTTATCCAAAATGTTGAAGTAATTCTTTTGTGCGACACCACTCAATGAAGTTAATTGGGATTTTGCAATTAGCTGCAATAGCTTAAAGAAAAGAGGGGGAAAAAGTTAAGCAATAAATAAATGTATTTAATATGGCAATATAAACAATAGTGACATATCGCAAATACAGCATAAAGATATGCTACCATGAGGCATTCGAAATTAAGTCACCATATCAGTCTGAGTCCAATTGTAGGAAATAGTCACCACCTACATTAACCCAAGCAGCAGCAGCTTCTACTCTCCAATCTCGCATGAATACATCTAGTTAG
>NW_007730726.1:172656-173957 GCF_000696425.1 Galeopterus variegatus
AAAAAAAACTACTAACTCACATAGCCACAAATAACACTACGTATATGACAATCACATAATAGTCTTAGGGGGAAAAAAAAATTCTACAACTTCTGTCAATGACTTTACTTCTAGTATATTTACCTAAAAAGTATATCTTTCAGGGCACTGGCCAAGATCAGATCAGATTATACCGAACAATGCTAAAAAGCCCATTGCTAAAATTTTTATGCTTTTCCTGTATCTTTTCAAATTAGCTGAATATTATTATTAAATTTCTTGTTTTGAAATATCATCACAATAAGCACTATTTTAATTTGAATAGCACCCCTTTTTCCTGCTTCAGTTTACAATCAATTTAGACACAAAGGATTCAGGCCAACTGAGGTTATCAGCTTTATTGCGAATAAAAGCTGGATTGGAGGGTGCAACTTACATATGCAGTAACAATGGATTTCCTAATCTAGATCCTAGAATGAGATGTAGTCACCCAGCCACAAGCATTGTTGAACAACCAAAACCTTCCCAAATAGGATTCTTGACCTACAACCCTGAGGATATGAAAGAAGCAACAGAATATGCAAATTCCATTCCTCTTATTCCTCAAAGAAAAAAGAGCAGAGATATAGATGGTCTGTTTCTCATTAATGAGAGAAGTGAAGACAAAGAGGCTAGGGTATTGTTCTACTGTAAGAGTTTCAAAGCATCACCCAGGGGCCTCTGAGAGGGTCCCTGAGGTCAAAATTATTTCCATAGTATTACTAAGATGTCATTTCCTTTTTTGTGCCATACTCTCATAAGTGTGTGGTGAAGTGTTCAGAGGCTTCCTGACATGTAGCATCCAGCAGACTGAGTTCAGGACCAGAGAGCAGGATTCTCCTATCACACTAGACACCAGGAGGATGTGTACAGATGTCAGACAATGCCACTCTTTACTTATAAACAGAAATTTTTATAAAAACTGTTTTACTTTCTAATATTGCAAATATTAATATTATAATTTATATCTTTGGGGTCTTCAGTAATTTTAAAAAGTGAAAAAGACACCTGTGACCAAATTTGAGTTTGAGAACTACTACTGTAATAGCAGAAGCAATATCACGAATGGGGGTAAATGTCTTCTAGAAGGCAAGTCTTCCCAACTACCCCCTTCCCATCATCAACATGAACTACATTTTTCTAATATCATGTTTAAAAAACTCTTTAAAAAACACACTGAAATCATTAGCAGAAGGCACGGGGTTAGTACATTCACTCACATCAGTTACCGGAAGAGGATTAGACAACAGATCCTGCCCTTCATGTGCCAACAAAATGTGACA
>NW_007730726.1:174081-181898 GCF_000696425.1 Galeopterus variegatus
CTTCAGTAATTTTAAAAAGTGAAAAAGACACCTGTGACCAAATTTGAGTTTGAGAACTACTACTGTAATAGCAGAAGCAATATCACGAATGGGGGTAAATGTCTTCTAGAAGGCAAGTCTTCCCAACTACCCCCTTCCCATCATCAACATGAACTACATTTTTCTAATATCATGTTTAAAAAACTCTTTAAAAAACACACTGAAATCATTAGCAGAAGGCACGGGGTTAGTACATTCACTCACACCAGTTACCGGAAGAGGATTAGACAACAGATCCTGCCCTTCATGTGCCAACAAAATGTGACAAGAGAGGCCAAGTTCATGAATGACAAATTGAAATTTTAGGTTAAAACTGTAATGAAGATAAAAGAGCAAAACACACAATTTACAAAGAGAATATCACCAGTTATAAGCCCCAACTTAGCCATAACACAAAATTTGTTGGGAATTTAAGAAAAAATTTGTTAAAAACACAAATACTGTGGAAAATTGTTATATATCTCTTTAAATCTGACTATTCTAAACAAGTAAGGATGTGGAAGAATTAAGTCATATAACAGCAAAACTTGTTTTTTAGATAAACAAAAAAATTATATCCTTTAAATAGAGAATTTGCATTTTTCTCGTGTCAATAGAACATTTACAAAAATCAATGATGGAAATAGACACAAAGGAAAACTTAATAATTTCAAAGAAGCAGAGATCTTATTGCCAAACTCTCTCATGATAATATAATAAAACTAGAATTCAATAAAGTTAAATAAAATTGTAGCTATTTGAGATTCAAGGTACATTCCTAAATACACTTGGAGCAGAGAGCAAATCAACACATAGTGTGGTGTGTGCAAGTATATAAAGGCTCTCCCAGGCATGGAGAAGTGTGGGGAGGAAAAACAGCAACAATATGTAACACATATTCTTCGTGGGCAGAGCAAATCAACTCTGCTCAATTTTCCTTTTGGATTTATTTAGATTTATAATTAATAGTACACATTCATTGAGTGGTTATTATAAGTACGTGATATCCATTTAATTATCATGACACCCCTATATGGTAGGTGTTATTACTGTTTCTCTCCTTTTGGATTTATTTAGATTTATAATTAATAGTACACATTCATTGAGTGGTTATTATAAGGCACTACTGGAAGTACGTGATATCCATTTAATTATCATGACACCCCTATGTGGTAGGTGTTATTACTGTTTCTTCTCCACAGATGGGAAAACTGAGGCACAGAGAGATGATGAGGCTCGTCAAAGAGCCACATCAAAGGCGGGGGGGGGGGGGGGGGGGCGCCAGGACTGGAGCCCGGGCAATCTTTCACCTTCCTGAGAGGCCACCTTCCATCCAGTGTGTGTGTATCAGACATAAAGAAGAGCTCTGAACAGCCTTCAATGATCTAAAGTTTGATTATTAGGTTTTAAAAAGTCGTCTCAATAAAGTCTGTCTTTAACAAAAAAGGACAGTAACCTACACTCTATGATAGGAAGCCAAAGCAGACCCGGTAAGTCCCTGAATTTGCATGCAGAGTTTGTAATCTACGTAAACTTTCTGGGGAGAGCTTCAGAAGCTTTCCTCAGTTGCTCCAAAGGTCTATGGGCTCCCTGCCTACCCCTACCCAGGAGTCAGGGAATTGTCACACTACAGACAAACGCAGGCTATATTGAAACAGGTTCTCCACTAGGAACCAGCGCCTCTCACATACAGTTCACAAGCTGCTTAAGCAGTGGTCTTCGAGAAGAGACCTCTATTCTTTGGGTTGTCCCTTCTCTCCACCCACCTTGGGAATTAACATCTCATTTTGAGTCTCAACTTTTTCACCAACTTCTAGCACTGGCAGAAAGAAAGACTACAATTTTACCAAAAATTGAACTGTTACACAACTTATAATTTTAATTTTGGCAAAACACTTAGTTGCTGTGTTTAGTCATACTCCACAAATTACCTTGTTGATAGGATAAATAATCTGGGTAAAAGAAAAATAAAGATGGCACTGAATAACTACAGACTGTATTAATACTGGCATTTCAAATTTCTGATATAATGTGGATATTCATGAGAAAGACAAGCTTTCCTTGGCATGCCATCTAATGAATAAAGGCTTAGATTCCCAGTGTTCAAAATGGCCTCACACAAACTATCTACCATAATCATTAATTTATATTCAATTTTTCTTAAAAACATCAGAGCTACAAGGTCAAATTTGAATTAACCAAGGTCAATTCTCAAGTTGAAGAGCACTTTCTTCAATTGAAAATAGGTGTCTCAGAGGTCCCAACACTGTTATTTCTTGGTCCTTCCTCTTTAACTAATCTTGCTATTAGGAGCATTAACATTTTTTGCTGATACACTTTAATCCAGTATTTTTTAAGGTGAAAAATTATAGGAAATGCCTGGAGTTAATGAAATAGCCTACAACCAATTCTTGAACCAACATGATAAGGAAGATTTAAAAATATATATGCATATAAATATCTTTTCTGTATAAAGGAAATTCTGCTAATTTAGGAAATCAGAGGACATCCCTCTGTGAAGAATCTTTTTATAATGTGGAAACAACATCCTCTATTTCTGAATACCAAGCTTTCTTGGAAAGAGGAGGTACCTGCGGATTCAGTAAAACAACTAGCAAAAATTTAATTATTTTACAGTATCCTACTTCATACCTCAAGTAGAATTTATGGAAAATGTTTAACAGCAATAAAAAATAATTTGAGTAACTTACAAAAAAATTCATGTTAACAGTGGTTTGTTCATTTATTCATTCATTCACTTATTTTAGGAATAAGTACCTTCTATTTGCCAGGTGCTTTGGATACAGCAGTGGTTACTAAACAAATTATTATATGATAATAAATTAGCATTTGATTGTGCCCCTTAAGACAAGGTTCAATAAAGCAAACAAAGGCTTGATTAGCAATATTATCAGAAATTTTAAAGACTCCATTTCAAGTTTCATTTAACTCGACAGACATTATTTTAAAATGTGATATGAGGCATTTAAGAAAGTCATTTGCTTTCCATCAGAGGAAAAGTTTACAGAATTAGGAAAAATAATGCCTCAACAGAAGCACTTCTCTGCTATCAGGACAGCTATGTTATTGATCTGTATCTCTGCTCCCAAAGCGACCTTAGGCACATCTCTCTCAGCCTTGTCTTCTCATCTTTAAATCTTGGGTGTTAAATGGATGTGCACACAGCTGTTATCCTTTTGCCGAAATTATCCTCAAAAGATTACTGAAATAGCAGTTAACACTTATAGAGTACATTCTGTTCCAGGAGCTTTATATGATTTAAGTAATATTATTCTCACTACAGTTCTCCGAGGTAGTAGAAACTAAAACCCATCAGATATCTTGGATGAGGAGGTTAAGTCATTTGCCTGAGATCCCCTGGTTAATAAATAAATAAAAGTGACAGAATTCAAATACCATCTGTGTGGCTCCACAAGCCATCTTCCTACACTGTGGCTGCCTCTCACATGTGGGTGATGCCTGGGAGGACCTAGGTTCCTCTGCTGCTTTAAGTACTCCTTAGTAGAAACTATGAAAAAAATCTTTAGAATGTTCATATAACCAGATATTCTAGCCTGAGCTGTCTTTCTAGTTGTTTTTATTTCTCCACTATTTAATAGATCCCTGAGATACCCAGGAAGCAGGGAGAATCCATCTCCAAAAGTGAGGATCATTTTGGAGTTAAAGGCATCAGGACCATAGAAGCCCACCCTGCTGCTGCAGAGGCCACGAGGGAGCAGCGCTAACTAGGTATCCTCCATGGGAACCCAGCAGGTGACACCCTGTCCCCAAGAAGCCAACTCTGCCTCCACAGAGGCCCCAAGGAGGCAGTGCTGACCCGACAGCCGCCGAGGGAACTCAGCCAGGTGGGACTCTGCCCCCAAGAAGCTGATCCCACTGCCGCAGAGGCCCCAAGAGAGCAACAGGCAGCCAAGCATCAGCAACACTCCCTGCCACTGCTGCAGACACCAGGGTGGAATGAGTGGGCCATGACAGCCTCCGCCACAGCAACTGCTGCTATAAGGACAGCTTGCTGCCAAAACAGCAGCCACCACTACCTTATAGGTTTCCTGGTCACTACTCATTGGCACAGACAGAAGGAGTGACACCAGAACCCAGGGAAAGAGGAAAGAAAAAAGAGAAAACCCATTCAGAGTCACCCATTCAAATTGAATGGTAACTAGTATACCCCATTGCACCTAATAGAGTCATGGTGAGCTAGCCACAGTACCAACAGTCCTGCCCAAGAGCACCTACTATAACCTAAGAGTGACAAGACTCCAAGATGCTATCCCCCCATATTTAAGAGCTTGCCTGTCTCCTGATGATCCAATATAGTGTCACCAACCTCAGCAAAGAAATAGAAAGTGTCCTAGGGAATAGGTCAAAGATGCACTCTCATGCAACTCCAATACCAAATTTGGCCAAAATACTTTCACAGAGACTACACTATGGCATCTACCTAGATATAATGTTAAAACACTCCATTCAACTATCATTATAAAACACACATGCACGAGGAACTTCCTCTCCACTAACACCACCCACGAGTAACTTCTCTTCCAGATGACTAAACACCAACAGAGAGATAACAGAAATATGAAAAAACAAGAAAATATGATACCACCAAAGGAATATAATAACTCTCAAGTACAAGATCCTATAGAACAGGAAGGCCTTGAAATGACTGAAAAAGAATTCTGAGCAACAATTCTAAGGAAACTAAATGAGATATAAGAAGACTCAGTTAATACAATGAAATGAGAATTATACAGGACCTGAAAGAGGAAATGTACAGAGAAATCAGTGTCTGGAAATAGAATGTAGCAGAGCTTGTGGAGCTGAAGGATTCATACAACCAAATAAAAAACACAATAGAGCTTAAATAGCATGCTACGATAAGCAGAAGAGAGAATTTCTGATCATGAAGATAGCCTGTTCAAAACAACACAGGCAGACAAAAAAAAAAAAGACTAAAAATTGAAGAAAATCTGAAAGAGATATCAGACAACCTTAAGCACTCAAATATCCGAATCATGGGCATTCCAGAAGGGGAGGAGAAAGGAAAATGCATTGAAAAAATATCCAATGAAAAAATAGCACAAAATTGCCCAGGTAAAGGGAGAAATACAGATCTTCAGATTCAGGAGGCTCAAAGATCCCCAAAAATATTCACCCCCAAAAAGCCCTCTCTAAGACATGTCATAGTAAATTGGCAAAGCTCAAAGACAAAGAGAGAATCTTAAAAGCTGCAAGAGAGAAGTGTCAAGTCACCTGTAAGGGAGCTCCAAGCAGATTAACATCAGACTTTTCATCAGAAACCCTAAAAGCAAGAAAAGAATGGGATGATATATTCAAAATACGAAAAGGCAAAAACTGCCAGCCAAGGAAACTTTATCCAGCAGGGCTATCCTTCTGAAATGAAGGACAAATAGTATGTTTCTTAGACAAACAAGATTGTGGAAGTTCACTACCACACGACCAGCCTTATGAGAAATTGTCAAGGGAGTACTCTGTCTGGTACCTGAAAAACAACCATCACTACCATGAAAACTCAAGAAAGAACAAAACCCTACAGTAAAATAAAAATAACAATAAAGAAAAAATAAGTTTATCTACCTGAGAAACTAACAAACACAGAAGACAAACAATAAATAAGAAAGAAGAGAGCAAAAGATACTTAAAACATCAAAAATCAATAAAAATCCAGGAGGAAATCAACACCTTTCAGTAATAACTCAATGTAAAAGGATTAAATTCTCCACTCAAAAGACACAAACTGACTGATTGGATTAAAAAGATGGACTCAACAAGACACTCACCTTCAAGAGACTCACCTCACCTGTAAAGACACACATAAACTAAGAGTGAAAGAATGGAAAAAGAGATACCATGCAAATGGAAATGAAAAAGAAGCTGGAGTAGCTATTCTTATATCAGATAAAACAGACTTCAAACTAAAAACCATAAAAAGAGATAAAGAAGGCCACTATATAATGATAAAAGGATCCATCCAGCAAGAAGACATAACAATTATAAATATACATGCATCCAACATCAAAGCAGCCAGATATATAAAGCAAACACTGTTAGACCTAAAGAAAGAGATAGACACTAATACCATAATAGTAGGGGACCTGAACACCCCACTCTCAACATTGGACAGATAATCTAGGCAAAAAATCAACAGAGAAACACAAGATCTAAACAACACTTTAGACCAACTGGACTTGGCAGATATCTTCAGAAGATTTCATCCAACAACCTCAGAATATTCATTCTTCTCATCAGCACATGGAACATTCTCCAGGATAGACCACATATTAAATAGTCACAAATCATCTCAACAAATTTTTAAAAATTGGAATTATTCCTTGTACTTTTTCAAACTGTAATGGATTAAAACTAAAAATCAATAACAAATGAAACTCTAGAAACTATACAAATACATGGAAATTAAACAACATTCTACTTAATGACATATGGGTCCAAGAAGAAATTGAACAGGAAATCAAAAAATTTAGTGAAACTAATAAAAATAATGACACATCATACCAAACCCTGTGGGATACTGCAAAAGCAGTACTAAGGAGGAAATTTATCATAATAAATGCTTACTTCAGAAGAACGGAAAGATGGCAAGTAAACAACCTAACACTTCATCTTAAAGAAGTAAAATAACAATAATAATCAAAACCCAAAGTTAGTAGACAAAAAGAAATAATTAAGATCAGAGCAGAACTAAATGAAATAGAAACCCAAAAAAGGATACAAAAGATCAAGGAGCTAAAAAGGTTTTTCTCTTTTTTTTGAGAAAATAATTAAAATTGACAAACCATTAGCAAGGCTAACAAAGAAAAGAAGAGTGAAGACACTAATTACACAAATTAGAAATGAAAAAGGAAACATTACAACCGATACCTTGGAATCATTAGTGACTTCTATCAACAACTATACGACAACAAATATGAAAACCTGGATGAAAAGGATAAATTTCTAAACACACACAAACTACCAAGACTGAACCAAGAAAACAGAGAATATCTGAACAGAACAATAACAATCAAAGAGATTGGAGCTGTAATCAGCAATCTCCCGACAAAGAAAAGCCCAGGACCAGATGGCTTCACTGCAGAATTCTACCAAACCTTTAAAGAAGAATTAATACCAATTCTCTACAAACTATTTCAAAAAATTGAAACAGAGGCCATTCTCCCAAACTCATTCTATGAGGCAAACATCACCTTGATACTAAAACCAGACAAAGACACAACAAAAAAAGAAAACTACAGGCCAATATCTTTGATGATTATAGATGCAAAAATTCTCAATAAAATACTAGCTAATAGAATACAGCAACAAATCCATAAAATTGTACACCATGATCAAGTGGGATTCATCCCAGGGATACAAAGTTGGTTCAATATACACAAGCTAATAAATGTGATACATCACATTAACAAAATCAAAGGCAAAAACCATCTGATCATCTCTTATAGATGCTAAAAAAGCATGACAAAATTCAGTATTCATTCATGATAAAGACTCCCTATAAATTAGGTATAGAAGGAAAGTACATCAACACAATTAAAGCCATTTATGACAAACCCAATGCCAATATCATCCTGAATGGGGAAAAGTTGAAAGCTTTTCCCTTAAGAACAGGAACAGGGACAAGACAAGGATGCCCACTCTCGCCAATCCTATTCAACATAGTGTTGGAGGGACTAGCCAGAGCAGTCAGGGAAGAGAAGGAAATAAAGGGCATCCAGACTGGAAAAGATGAAGTCAAACTGTCC
>NW_007730726.1:182460-184282 GCF_000696425.1 Galeopterus variegatus
GCATCCAGACTGGAAAAGATGAAGTCAAACTGTCCCTGTTTGCAGATGATATGATCCTATACACGGAACACCCTAAAGACTCTACAAAATAATTCTTGGAGTTGATAAATAATTTCAGCAAAGTTGCAGGATACAAAATCACCACACAAAAATCAGTAGCATTTCTATATTCCAACAATGAACTAGCAGAAAAGAAAATGAAGAAAGCTAGTGCATTTACAACAGTCACCAAAAAAATGAAATACCTAGGAATAAAGTTAACCAAGGATGTGAAAAATCTCTACAATGAGAATTACAAACGACTGTTGAGAGAAATTAGAGGATGCAGGAATACGGAAAACATATCCCACGGTCTTGGATTGGAAGAATTAACATTGTGAAAATTTCCATACTACCCAATGTGATCTACAGATTAAACGCAATCACCATCAAAATTCCAATGACATCTTTCTCAGAAATACAAAAAACATTCTAACATTAACATGGAATAACAAAAGACCACAAACAGCCAAAGCAATCCTGAGCAAAAAAATAAAGTTGGAGGTATAACACTACCTGACTTTAAACTACACTACAAAGCTACAGTAACCAATCAGCATGGTATTGACATAAAAAGAGACACATGGACCAATGGTACAAAATAGAGAATCCAGTAGTCAACCCATACACCTACAGCCATCTGATCTTTGACAAAGGCACCAAAAATACACAATGAGACTGCCTCTTCGGTAAATGGTGCTAGGAAAATTGGACATCCATATGTAGAAGATTGAAATGAGACCCATACCTCTTGCCATATACCAAAATCAACTCAAAATTGATTAAGAATTAAATATACTTCCTGAAACTCCTAAAAGAAAATATAGGGGAAACACTTCAGGAAGTAGGATTGGGCACAGACNTAGTCAACCCATACACCTACAGCCATCTGATCTTTGACAAAGGCACCAAAAATACACAATGAGACTGCCTCTTCGGTAAATGGTGCTAGGAAAATTGGACATCCATATGTAGAAGATTGAAACGAGACCCATACCTCTTGCCATATACCAAAATCAACTCAAAATTGATTAAAGAAATATACATCCTGAAACTCCTAAAAGAAAATATAGGGGAAACACTTCAGGAAGTAGGATTGGGCACAGACTTTATGAATATGACCCCCAAAGCACAGGCAACCAAAGGAAAAATAAACAAATGAGATTATATCAAACTAAAATGCTTCTGCCCAGCAAGAGACAAGTAACAGAGCAAAAAGACAACCAACAGAGTGGGAGATTATATTTCCAAAATATACATCTGACAAAGAATTAATATCCAGAATATACATGGAACTCAAACAACTTAACAGCAAAAAAACAAGTAACCCAATTAAAAAATGGGCAAAGGAGCTGAATAGGCATTTCTCCAAGTAAGATATATGAATGGCCAACAGACACATGAAAAAATGTTCAACTTCACTCAGCATTTGGGAAATGCAAATCAAAACTACTTTGAGATACCATCTCACTCCAGTTAGGATGGCTAATATCCAAAAGGCAGAGAATAATAAATGTTGGTGAGGATGCGGTGAAAAAGGAACCCTCCTACACTGTTGGTGGGACTCCAAGACGGTGCAGCCTTTATGGAAAATGGTATGGAGGTTTCTCAAACAATTACAGATAGGTTTACCATATGACCCAGCTATCCCTCTGGTGGGTATATACCCAAAGGAATGTAAATCATCAGGTCAAAGGGATACCTGTACTTCCATGTTTATTTCAGTGCTATTTACAATAGCCAAGAGTTGGAACCAGCCTAAATGCCCATCATCAGATGAGTG
>NW_007730726.1:185365-191424 GCF_000696425.1 Galeopterus variegatus
GAAAGTATTTGACACTGGATGTACTGTCTCATTGATCCATCCATAAACAGAGAATTAAGTACTTCTGATAAGTTAATTTTCCAAATAACTAAAATTAAGTTATATAAACTTCACAATTTTGAAAGCTTTTTTCCCCCTAAGATGTGCCTACTTTAGGAAATAGCATATCTAATACTTCTGTAAATTCCAATTGCTACATGAAAGTATTTGACACTGGATGTACTGTCTCATTGATCCATCCATAAACAGAGAATTAAGTATTTCTGATAAGTTAATTTTCCAAATAACTAAAATTAAGGTATATAAACTTCACAATTTTGAAAGCTTTTTTCCCCCTAAGATGTGCCTACTTTAGGAAATAGCATATCTAACACTTCTGTAAATTCCAATTGCTACGCTGAGTGGCTCTCGGAAAGTCTGTACAGGAGGCATGCTGCCTTTCAACATGTCCTCCCCAGTGCAGGGTGCCCTTGCTGCTGTGTTCCCACATTTCTGTAATGGCCACTCTGGCTGTCAGAAGCCATTTCTCTCAGCTGCTAAAGGGTGATGGTGCAGTCTGCTATTCTCAGTGCTGTGGGGGGAGCCTAGGACTCCATGGGAAAGACAACAAAGAGTGTATAAAATGAAGCCAAACTAACCTATGAGCCTAAAAAGGACACAATTCAAATTCCTTCCTACAGAAAAATGAATCACTTTGAGAGAATGGTCTCCATCTCTGAGTTCACAGCTGTCCTAGGTTTGCCAAGAATCCAAGAGCTCACAGAGGTGGAGGTAACCAGTCAGAACACATTCACTTTGACTACTGGTGTCATTCTGGTGATGGGGCACAGCAGTGGATACATCAGTTCCCTGCTTCCCTGGGCTCACCTGAGATGAGGGACTCAGATATCATCACACTCTTGGCTGTCAGTGGCGCTCTCGAAAGGGCACAAGGGGTGCCACCCATATAATGTGGTCAGGGATGGTGTGTTCAGGGGCAGTGGTTCCCAAGATGGCTCATGATGCCCATACCTGGTGCAGTCCCAGCTAATTGGCTGTGAACTGGTGTTGCAACAACCCTGTGACCATCTTCTTAAAAACTGTTCTGGTAAAATTTCAGTGTGGTTTCACTAACAAATGTAACAACATTTTATGGTGGAAGTGTGACTAGAATTGGATCTCAAAGGTTTCCTGAAAGTCACTTTGGCAAGACAAAGTATGTTAATTCTGTACAGAAGTATGAGACACACTCTCCCACAAGGGTGTTCAGCAAATAAAGTCAATGACATATTCAATCCCCCAACCCCAAATAAAGAATATCTGTTATTGGACAATAAATAAAAGATGCTAACCATTTAAACTGTCTCCAAACATGATACCTACCTAAAAGTGAATTTCAAAACCTTTTAAAATTCGAACTCCAGTTGCTCTAAATCTATTTTGGGGTGAAATAACTACATATGTGGTAATAATTCCAAGTGTTTGGTAAGTTTTCTGAATTAAACATTTCAAATTCTGGGATGACCAGGCCATCCACTCACCCAAACCACTGTCCCACCCACGCAGAAGGCAGTACCCTTCACTGTGCCACCGCAAGTGTTTGGTAAGTTTTCTGAATTAAACATTTCAAATTCTGGGATGACCAGGCCATCCACCCACCCAAACCACTGTCCCACCCACGCAGAAGGCAGTACCCTTCACTGTGCCACCGCCAATGTGGGGAGGCCACAAGAGATCAGGCCAAAGATCAGGCCAGCCACCCGTCTGCCCGTGCAGAAGGCAGGACCCTGTGCTGATGCTGGAAGCCACAGGCAGGCAGGAGACCAGACCAGCCCCACCCTTCCACACACAAGGCAGGACCTCAAACCACCACCATGAGACTTTGCACAGCCTCCCCAGAGGTGGTCCACAACAGCCACAACTGCAGCTACTACTGTTGTAAGGACAGCTGGCTGCATTAGTAACATCCATGAACACGGTGCAGGTAGCCCACCACATATCTGACTTCATTGATACAAGGAAGAGTCACTGGAGGAGCCTGGAAAAAGAGAAGTCCTCCTCCTCGAAGTCCACTCTAGAGTACTAGAAGAAGCAACTGATCTACCAGATGACCAGAAATCAATGTAGAGATGCTTGAAATATGAAAAAAATCAGAAAATATGACACTGTGAAAGGAATTCAAGTAACAGACTCTACAGAACAGGAAACCTTGAAATGACTGAGAAGGAATTTTGAGTAACTGTCTTAAGGAAACTCAATGAGATAAGAGAGGACTCTGTAAGACAACACAACAAGACAAGAAAAAATATCAAGGATATGAAGGAAAAAATTTACAAAGAGATTAACACCTTAACAAAGAATGCAGCAGAACTCCAGGAACCGAAAGATGCATTCAATGAAATAAAAAACACAACTGAATCGGGGCCGGCCCGGTGGCGCACTGGATAGTGCGCCGCTTGGGAAGTGCAGTGGCGCTCCCGCCCAAGGGTTCAGATCCCACATACAGACCGGTTCCTGCTCACTGGCTGAGCGAGGCGCGGGAGCAACACCGAGGGTTGCGATCCCGTTGCCGGTCCCTGGTCCGGTACGGGGGCAACACTGAGGGTTGCGATCCGTTGCCGGACATGGAAAAAAAAAAAAAAAAAAAAAAAAAAAAAAACACAACTGAAACTTAAGCAGCAGAATAGAACAGGTGGAAAAAAGAATTTTTGAACTTTAAGATGGTCTTTATGAAATAACCCAGACAGACAAAAAAAAAAAAAGAAAGAAAACAATAATTTTTAAAAAATGAAAACTGTTTAAAAGAGCTAGCAGACATCCTTAAGCACACAAACATCTAAATCATAGGTGTTCCTGATGGGGAGAAGAAAGGTAAAGGTGTTGAAAACTACTTAATGAAACATCTAAATCATAGGTGTTCCTGATGGGGAGAAGAAAGGTAAAGGTGTTGAAAACTACTTAATGAAAAAATAACAGAAAACTTCCCAGGTATAGGGAGAGATACAGACCTTCAGATCCAGGAAGCTCAAAGTTCACCAAACAGATTCAATCCAAAAAGATCTCTGAGACACATTATAGTCAAACCGGCAAAGCTCAAAGACAAACAGAGAATCCTAAAAGCAGCAAGAGAAAAGCATCAAGTCACCTACAAGGGATCCCCCATCAGACTAACAGCAGACTTCTCAACTGAAACTCTACAAGTGAGAAGGAAACGGGATGACATATTGAAAACACTAAAAGAAAAAAAACTGCCAGCCATGAATTCTATACCCAATGAGGCTATCCTTCAGAAATGAGGGAGAAATAGTGTATTTCCCAGACACCCCAAAACTATGTGCATTCACCACCACACAACCAGTCCTGCAAGAAATTCTCCAGAAAGTTCTGCATCTGGAATCCAAAAAACAATAATCACTAGCACCAAATACACAAGTAAGAACAAAACCCACGAGTAAAACACAAATGCAAATGTGAAAGACAAAAGAAACTAAATCTTACCACTTCAAAAAACCCCACAAACTCTGAAGACCAATAATCAAAGGAGAAGAAAGCAACAAATGATTCTCAAAACATCTAAGCAAAAAGCCATAAAATGCCAGGAATAAGACAAAACCTCTCAATAACAACCCTAAATGTAAATGGATTAAACTCTCCACTCAAAAGATACAGACTGATGATTGGATCAAAAAGCAAGACCCAACTATATGCTGTCTTCAAGAGACTCATCTCCCTGGTAAAGATATATACCGACTAATAGTGAAGGGATGGAAAAAGATATGCCACACAAATAGAAACCAAAAACGAGCAGGAGTAGCTATTCTTGTATCATATAAAATAGACTTTAAACCAAAAACCATAAAGAGACAAAAAAGGCCACTATATAATGACAAAGGGATCGATCTAGCAATAAGACATAACAATCATAAATATATATACATCCAACAATGGAGTACCCAGATATATAAAGCAAACACTATTAAGACCTAAAGAAAGACATAGATCCCAATACAATAATAGTAGGGGACCTGAACACCCCCCTTTCATCACTGGGCAGATCATCCAGGCAGCAAATCAACAGAGAAACACAGGGTTTAAACTACACTTTAAGCCAATTGGACCTGGCAGATATCTACAGAATGTTTCATTCAACAACTACAGAATATATATTCTTCTCATTAGCACACATAACATTCTCCAAGACAGACCACATGTTTGGTCACAAATCAAGTCTCAATAACTTTAACAAAATCAAAATTATCTCAATGGTCTTTTCAGACCACAATGGATTAAAACAAGAAATTAATAACAAGTGAAACTTGGGATTCTATCCACAAACAAGGAAATTAAATAGACTCCTGAATGATCTATGGGTCCAAGAAGAAATTAAACAGAAAATTAAAAAATTTCTGGAAAAAAACAGAAATAAAGACACATCATATCAAAACCTCTGGGATACTGCAAAAGCAGTACTAAGAGGGAAGTTCATAGCAATATATGCTTACATCAAAAAAACAGAAAGATTTCAAGTAAACAACCTAATCCTATACCTAAGAGAACTAGAAAAACAAGAACAATCCAATACCAAAGTTAGTAGATGGAAAAGAAATAATTAAGATACAGCAGAACTAAATGCTATAGAGACCCAAAAAACAATACAAAAGATCAATAAAACAAAAAGTTGGTTTTCTAAGAAGATAAACAAAATACATAAACCACTAGCTAGGTTAACAAAGAGAGAGAGAGAGAGAGAGAGAGAGAGAGAAGACCCAAACTACAAAAATCAGAAAGGAAAAAGGAGACACTACAACTGATACCATAGTAATACAAACAAAATCATTAGAGACTATTACATAAAACTATATGCCAACAAATTGGGAAACCTGGAAGAAATGGATAAATTTCTGGACACACAAACTACCAAGACTGAACCAAATAGAAATAGATAACCTGAACAGACCAATAACAAGGAATGAGATTGAAGCAGTAATCAACAATCTCCCAATACAGAAAAGCCCAGGACCAGATGGCTTTACTGCTAAATTCTCCCAAACCTTTAAAGAAGAATTAACACCATTTCTCTTCAAACTATTCCAAAAATTGAAACAGAGGCCATTCTCCCAAATTCATTCTATGAGGCCAGCATCACCCAGATACCAAAAACAGACAAAGATCCAACAAAAAAAGAAAACTGCAGACCAATCTCTCTGGTGAACACAGACACAAATCTCCTCAATAAAATACTAGCAATCAGAATACAGCAACACTTCAAAAAAAACATACACCAAGATCAAGTATGATTCATACCAGAGATGCAAGGATGATTCAAAATATGCAAGTCAATAAGTGCGATACCTCACATCAACAAAATCAAGAACAAAAACGATATGACTGTCTCAACAGATGCAGAAAGCATTCAACAAACTCCAACATCCCTTTACAATAAAGCCTCTCAGCAAATCAGGTATAGAAGGAAAGTAACACAATAAAAGCTATCTATGACAAGTCCACTGACAATATTATCCTGAATGAGGAAAAACTGAAGGCTTTTCCCTTAAGAACAGGAACAAGACAAGGATGCCCACTCTCACCACTTCTATTTAACATAAAAATGGAGATACTAGCCAGAGCAATCTGGGAAGAGAAAGAAATAAAGGATATTCAGATTGGAAAAGATGGTAGTCAAACTGTCTCTATTTGCAGATGACATGATCCCATATATAGAAAAACCTAAAGACTCTATCAAAAAACTCCTAAAGCTGGTTAATAATTTCAGTAATGTTGCAGGATACAAAATCAATATCCAAAAATCAGTTGCACTTATATTCTCCAATAATGAAAATATTTTCAAACTCTACATCTGACAAGGGATGTACATCCACAACATACAAGGAACTCAAGAAAGAGAAATCAAGAAAGTAAGCCCACTTACAGCAGTCACCAAAAAAAAAAAAAGATATCTAGGAATCGCTTTGATCAAGGAGGTGAAAGACTGCTACAACGAGAACTACAAATCACTACAGAAAGAAATTAAAGAAGACACAAAAAGATGGAAAGACATTCCATGCTCTTGGATTGGAAGA
>NW_007730726.1:192684-194167 GCF_000696425.1 Galeopterus variegatus
CCGGACCGGGACCGGCAACGGGATCGCAACCCTCGGTGTTGCGCCCGCACCTCACTCAGCCAGTGAGCGGCCGGTCTGTATGTGGGATCCGAACCCTCGGCGGGAGCACCGACACACTCCCAAGCAGCGCACTGAAGCAGTGCGCCACCGGGCCGGCCCTGAATAGACATTTTTCTAAGGAAGACATACAAATGGCCAACAAGCACTTAAAGAAATGTTCATATCATTAATCATCAGGGAAATGTAGATTAAAATCACACTGAGATATCACCTCACCCCAGTAAGACTGGCTATAACAAAAAAGATGGAGAATAACAAATGCTGACAAGGATACTGAGGGAAGGGAATGCTCCTACACTGTTGGTGGGACTGTCAATTAGTACAACCACTATGAAAAACAGTATGGAGGATTCTCAAACAACTAAAGATAGATCTACCATACGATATGGCAATTCCACTTCTAGTTAGATACCCAAAGGAATGGAAATCATCATATTGAAGGTATACCTGCACTCCCATGTTCACTGCAGCTCTGTTTACAATAGCCAAGATATGGAACCAACCCAAACGTCCATCAGCGGACGAATGGATAAGGAAAATGTGGTATATATACACCATAGGATACCACTCTGCCATGAAAAAGAATGAAATTTTGCCATTAGCAGCAACATGGATGAGCTTGGAGAAAATTACATTAAGTGAAATAAGCCAGGCACAGAGGGAAAAATACTGCATGTCCTCACTCATAAGTGGGAGCTACAAGAAAAAGAAGAAGGAAAGAAAGACCATAGTGGTGTATTGGACTTGCAGAGGGAGAGAGCTTACCAAAGGCTGTGGGGTAGAGTGGGAGAAAACAAAGGAGGTTGGAGATTAATTGGGTGGGTGACATGGGGAACAATTGCTATTTGTAGTAATGGGCATGCCAATGGTATTGATATGGCCATCCCATCTTGGGCACAAGTGGTGACAGTCAGCTTTGTACCCCATGAATAATGCATAATCACTTAAAAATTTTTTCAAAATTCCTCTAAATTTAACTCTTTAAGTCAATGAAAGTAAGACAATAAAACTGACCAAAACTGCATTTAATTTATTTACATATTATTTATAAATGGTATAAATAAGAAGTGAGAATTATTTACTCACCAGGGTCAAATCTATACTGCATCTTGATTTGTCATTTATTTTCAATATGGAAGTTTCTCAGGGCATATTATAAAATAATAATTGTAAATAGTTAATGAGAGAAAAATTCTTTTTACTCAAGTATTTCAGTTTTTATTTATTTTTCTAGATGTAAATAAATTTAATAGTTCAATAAATTATGCTAAGGATTCTTTAGTAACAAACTAGGACAATTTTCACAATATGTTATAATAATAATAAGTTGTTATTGTATTACAGACAGGTTTTAATGGTAATTTAATAAAATGGTGGTATAACTGACAACCAATAGTCTGCAACTAAATATATATCATTACAT
>NW_007730726.1:194651-196128 GCF_000696425.1 Galeopterus variegatus
AATATGTTATAATAATAATAAGTTGTTATTGTATTACAGACAGGTTTTAATGGTAATTTAATAAAATGGTGGTATAACTGACAACCAATAGTCTGCAACTAAATATATATCATTACATTTATAAAAATAATTCTGAACACTGGTTTGTTCTACTGAACCCCAGTGATAGAAAACAGCTATTTTACAAGTGCACAAACTTCAGCAGAGTAGGTTGCATGTCTGTAATTATATAGGTGTTAGCACACAGCAAGAAAAATGTGTGGACTTATGCTTCCCAAACTGCACTGACATGACCAGATGGACAAAAATGCCCATGTGTATGATATTTAGAAACTTTGTCAATTGCCCAAGAAGAGTGTGACAGGTCACTCATTAATCATTACTCCATTTCCAGGAAGAGCAATTTATCCCAAATTTTCAGCCTTCATTCCAATTACCAGCAGATATAAGTGACTGAATAGTTCACCTGTGATTCCAAGGAAGGTGCAGGTGTTTTGAAAAACACAGCACATATGAAGTAGTTTTATATTCTCCTTTAAAAAGCTGAGTGTATGCAGATTGGAAAAACAGTATATATTCCTCAAAATCCTATTGAAATTTTGAAAAATTATGAAAGAAAACAAGATATGACAGTTTCAAATATTTTTAACTGACAATACCAATACTGGCTTATCATTTTATATATAGGATTGTGGAAGAGACAATTTAATATTAATTTTTATTTAAAGACTATGTTGTAATTATTGATTAGTCTCAGTTTAAAATGGCTTATTTTAGATGAACAAAAAGTTTTTATATAAATGTTCATTGAAAAATACATACTAGGAATTTTTTTTTCCACATAAATTCTTGAGTGCAGATACTACTGAATGCCATTAGAATGAGAAGAAAACCCTTTTATCAGGCATTTTATAAAATGCTTCTATATTTCTTGTTTATCACTATTCTAATAATCCTAATGAGTGATTTTATGAATAGCTTAGAATTAATTATTGAAAATCATATTATTTAGAAGAACTGCAAGAGAATCCTCTCAGTTGTTGTAAGTGTTGTTATAAACATTTAAAGCAGCAAAAAAAAATATCCTGTTGGTAAAGCGAACAAAGATCCAATTCAGTTTAACAAGGATTTACTCAACAATGCCTATGCTAGAAAAACACCCAAGTTTGTAAAAGATGGCCCCTAACCACAGTATCAATGCATCAGCACTGAGGGAAAGCAGCATCCTTCAAGTTCTACACCTGAAGCCCGCGAGTGGCTCAAGGAGGAAGACAGTCCCCATGTGTCCCTGAAGGATGTGGCAGCAAATGGAGGAGATGAGATTTACTCCAAGCAAAAGCACAGAGGTGAAAAAGCAGACCACAACTGAGAGCGAGAAAATACGGGAGGGCACTGGGCATGGGCAGGGAAGCAGGAATTAAGACTAGGACAGTAGCCCATGAAGGGCATGGCATGTGGATGTCATTACAAAAAAAAA